>NW_027249363.1:0-32500 GCF_030848795.1 Temnothorax nylanderi | reverse complement strand
TAATTTGTTTATTTGCAGTTAGGGTCGAGCAACAAAATCATACGTTGCATATTCTGGTAGGGCACGGTCCGTAGAATATTTAAATAACAAAAAGACCCGAGCAACAAATTCTTTTACTTAGTTTTTAGCCATCGAAGTCGTAGATAACGGTCGCGCGGAGATAAATAATTTGTTTATTTGCAGTTAGGGTCGAGCAACAAAATCATACGTTGCATATTCTGGTAGGGCACGGTCCATAGAATATTTAAATAACAAAAAGACCCGAGCAACAAATTCTTTTACTTAGTTTTTAGCCATCGAAGTCGTAGATAACGGTCGCGCGGAGATAAATAATTTGTTTATTTGCAATTAGGGTCGAGCAACAAAATCATACGTTGCATGGTAGGGCACGATCCGTAGAATATTTAAATAACAAAAAGACCCGAGCAACAAATTCTTTTACTTAGTTTATAATCATCAAAGTCGTAGATAACGGTCGACGGGGAGATATATAATTTGTTTATATGCAGTTAGTTTATTGATTAATCGAGCAATTGATTAATCAAGTAATCAGAATTGATTAATCTAGTAACCAAAAATCTTTATTCTGATTGCTTAATTGATATCTAGAAAAGGCATTCAACGCGTAACAGAACGCGAAGCGCGTCGCGTGTCGCTTTCGTGGCTGAATAGGAGGAAAGGAGAAGGAACATAATACGTCTGCTCGTCTCTAAAGACCCGAAGCAGAGCCGAGCGCGGAGCGCACACAGACACGGCGCGGGCTGGTAGTGGTGCTCCCCCACTCCAACAGCACCGTGGTGCTGGGCTTCAAAACTGCCATCACTGTGGACCACACGGCGATTCCGTCGTAGGCCGCCGTGAGGATCGGACGTGCGGCGAGAGAGTGTTGGTTGCGTACGAGACTTGGCGGAAGGGGAAACGTGATGGAACACGGAGGAATGAATCTAATCTGGAAACCGTGACTGAATCTTGCAAAGACTCAAAGATACTTTGACTTGGAGAGGAGGAGATTAGCCATTAAAGCTAAGTCATTTTGCGTCTAAAAGGATGGTGAGTCCCCTCACGGGGCTTGATAGATCTCAAAATATATATCTTCATTCCCTAATATACTCAAGTTTTATGAGTCTTAGTTATTATTTTTGCATTTGAATTGCCTTTATACTTTAGTATTGAATGATTTATTGAACTAGATCTTATATTTCTGTGTTTTGATGTTCTGTTTCTTTACATAAAATTAAGATTAAGGATTTAATAATTTTTCGAACCATGTTATAGATAAATAAGTCATTTATACCCCTAATTTAATTTTTGTGGAGTCCGAGTGTTATTTTTGCATTCGAACTGAATGATTTATTGAATTCGATCTTACAGTTTCATGTTTTGATACTTTGTTTCTTTATTTAAGATTAAGATTAAAGATTTAGTAACGTATTAAAATAAATTATAGAATAATCGGCCATTTACTCCCCTAATTGTGGGGTCCGTATGCGTGGCGCGTGTTTACCACGGGAGTTCACGCTCTCGTACATAAGTACATGTGAGAAGATCACGTGTGATAAGAGTGAGTGGTATTTTCCTTGCCTATTATTCTATGGTAGCTGTCGTGGCCAGTCCTTGGACGAGAGTCTGTGGGTTTATTTTGATTCTTATGTTTGATTTCGAAATTAGTTTAGTATTAATACATTTATTTCGCACATTCAGTAATTAGTTCTATCTTTTATTTATATTAATATTATCATAAATTTATTATTAGATATCTTAGTTAAGTACGCTATATTGGTGATAATTAGTTTATAATGTCGAAGAGTAATAGGAAGAAGAATCTTTCCTTTGAGGATAAGTCTCTTAATTATAATAAAGAGGAAAAAAGACAAAGATGTGATAAGGGCCCGGAGGAATACCTTTTGGATCCCTCTTCTTCTATCTTAAATAGAAGTTTGAATCGTATCTCGCCAAATCGAAACAAAGATATTAATAAGAATAACTCGGATATGGATACTTCTCTTTCTCCTCTGAATAAAACGGTAAGACCCTCTGAAGAGGGTGCTATAGAAATCCCGAGGAGAACACAATTCATCGCGGCACAGAAGGCTAATAGATATAATAATCATAATACAGCTCCATTCTTAGTACATATTGAATCATTATCTTCAAATGATTCTGAGGTATCTAACATAGGTAATCTACACCCAATGAGCATAGGGAAATCATTGTGCAAAAACTTTAAAAATATTAAAGTTATTAGAAAGTTGGGCAAAAATATAGTATGTATTGAATTTAATAGTAGTTCTGAGGCAAATAGTTTAGTTGAATCAAGTGGAATATTACCCCCCCTTTGGGTAGCGTATATCCCCAACTATAAGATATTTAGATCAGGAACTATTAGAGGCATTGATCCTTCATTCTCTGAGGGTGAACTATTGGAAAACTTGACGCTCTTGGACGAAGATATAAGTATACACTCAATCGAGAGGCTGAAATTCCGCGATAAGAGGGACAGTAAAGAGCTCAAGGATTCTTTGTCAATTAAAATTACATTTATGTCTAATTTGTTGCCGGAATCAGTCCTTTTTTATAAAGTGAAGTGTAAAGTCCATCCCTTTATAAACAGAGTTCGAAGATGTATTAGATGCTCCAAATGGGGCCATTCAGCTGCATTTTGCAGAGGTGAACTGACCTGTGGGTATTGTGGAGGCAGTCACACATCGGAGTTATGTGATAAATCGAACGCGGTGGTAACTTGTAGTAATTGTAAGGGTGACCACATTTCCTCCGATGTATCCTGTCCTGTATTTCTGAAACACAAACTTATTAATACCGTCATGGCATTTGCCAACGTTTCACAATTCAGAGCCAAGAATTTAATCATCTCGAAGAGGATTACTTCCTGTAATCAGGCGGAGAGACTGCTGAGATCTGCTGCGTTTCGTGGTTGGAGTTTTGGGTCTTTGATGGATGGGGCGGGATCTGGACGTCGTCCGGAACGAATTCCGTCTCGACTTTCTCGAATGGATTTTCCCCCTTTGAGGAGGGATAGGAAAACTACGCATAGTAGTCTTTCTGATACGGATTCATCCCATAATGAGACATTAAGGGCCCCTAATGGAAATTATCAAGTGGAAATTCCTCAAACTGAGGTAGTGAAGACTCGGAGTCCTTTCGGGGTGGATGTTGCTATTGCTTTTCCCCGCCCTGAGATTATAATAGAAGATTTAAAGAAGATATATATTTCAAATTCGAATGAGAGGGATAGAAACTTAGCCCTTGTGGAATATATGAGAGTTCTTTTTGGCAGTGAATCTGTGGCTGTTAATAATTAATAATATTGATAACTGAAGACTCGTTAGTTAATCGTAACTGCTGTTTAATTTAGTTATATTACTTGTATCATTCTCATGTTCACTAACTCTCTTAAAGTTTTGCAGTGGAATGTTAAAAGTGCTTCTAACAAACAACCGGAGCTTTCGAGTCTTATTAGAGATTACGACATTGTTTGTTTACAGGAAACCTGGCTCCAAAACCAGAGTTACTTTCAGTTTAAAGATTATTTTACATTTAGAAACGACAGAGATCACATGGGGGGAGGTACGGCGATTATATGTAGGAAGGAACTGGATCCAGTCTTCATTGATGTAAAATTCCCGAATTTTCTAGGTGTTGAATATTCAGTTATTTCTATAAAATGTGACAGACTATGCCAGAACCGAGTTGTAATTATTTCATTATATAAACCACCTAATATTCATATAAATGAAGCTGGGTGGACGAATTTCTTTCACTCGATAGATTCTTCCTGGAGTTCTAAGGGGATTATTATTTGTGGTGATTTTAATACGCAGCATTTATCTTGGGGTTCTTCACATCCGAACCGGGACGGAAGAGCTTTGGCGGAGGCATTGATCCATACACGGTTTTCTTATTTAAATGATGGTAACCCTACTAGAGTCTCTAATAACATGAACCATATTAGCGTTCCGGATCTTACTTTGGTCTCAAATGATATTAGTTCGAGATATTCTTGGAACACCTTGGACGAACCAATGGGTAGTGACCACTTTCCTATTGTTACTCAATTCCATTTTGATAACTGTGTGGATGAATCTCGTAATGTCCCAGGTAAAAAAAGACTCAATATTGCTTCCCTTGATAAATCGTTTTTTTGTGAACTAGTGGATTCTAATATGAACGGTGTTGCCGCGATCGCGGACTCTACTGCGGGAAAGTATGAGCGGTGGTATGAGAGTTTAATTGATAGTGCACTGCAAGCAGGGGCTAAAATCATGGACTCAGGGGAGATTACAGTTTTCGATCCTTCGTTGGGTACTCGTAAGAGCTTTCCGATTAGCTATTCTAAAAAGAAGATGAGACCGCCTTGGTGGGATGAGGAGTGCACTGATGCTGTATATAATAGAAGCAAGGCTTTTAAGGAGTTCAAGTCCTCTTCTACTGAGGAAAATCTCTTAAAATATAGAAGGTTTTCCAGAGAATGTAGAATTACGATTCGACGTAGAAAGAAAATTAACTTCCAGAATTTCATTAATGACATTAATTTTAATTGGAATATTAAATCTTTTTGGGATACAGTCGGGGCTTTCAAAAAGAGCATCTTCTTTAATAAACCTAATCCTCCTACGGAGAGTAGATTGCTGGCCATCGATAGAACAATTGAGAACCTTGCCCCTCCTTGGGTTTTTGACTCCTTTGAGAGAGAGGTAACCGCGGAGGCATCGTCCTCTATATTTGAAGAAAAATTTTCGCTTCAAGAGTTAAAAACTATTATTATGTCCCTAAAAGTTAAAAGCTCTCCTGGGCCAGATCTTATTAGTAACCGGCTCCTACAGATTTTACCTGAGTCGGCTGTAAATAATCTGCTTGATATTTTCAATCAGATCATGGAGGATGGTTCCTTTCCGGAACAGTGGAAATTTTTTGAGGTCGCTTTGATTCCGAAGCCCAATAAAAATGAGTTTAGACCAATCTCGTTGGCCTCATGCGTTCTCAAAGTCCTGGAAAGGCTTGTTAAGAGAAGGTTGGAAAAGTTTCTTGAGCTGGATTACGTATTCCCCAACTGCCAATTTGGTTTTCAAAGGGGCAAATCCTGCGAAGATTGCCTGGCACTCATTAATGTAGAGATATATAAATCTTTCGCCCTACGACAAATGACGGGAGCCATATTCTTGGATATAAAAGGTGCGTACGATAATGTTAACCCTCAAATATTATTCAAAATGATTAACGAGCTAAAGATTCCTGTAGGATATAAGAAATTTCTGAGAAACCTGATTGGCCCGAGAAATGTCAACTTCTATGAATCTGGTGGATTTTTCGGTAAACGTCTTATTCAGAGTGGCCTTCCTCAGGGTTCGGTACTTAGTCCCGACCTCTTTAAACTATACTTAAAGGATATCCTCAAATTTATTCCACATAATGTCAAGGTTATCCAGTTTGCTGATGATATAGCCTTTTTATGTTCAGATTCTAACCTGGATACAATATTGTCGACTCTGAGTAATACTTTTGATGGAATTAGGGAATGGTTATCGGACTTGGGTCTTAGTATATCCTTTCCTAAAACCCAATTTACCATTTTCCACAGAAAGAGAAATATCGTTATCCCCGATAGGCTGGAGGTGACTAATGGTTTTCTACCATTCATGAATGTGGTGAAATATTTGGGTATGAGCATGGATTTTGGGCTCAGATGGCATAACCATATTAACTTACTTCGCACCAGAACTATGTGCTTTGCTAACATCTTAAGATGGTTAACTGGTAGTTCGTGGGGTATCGATCCCCTTAAAGCATTAAACTTTGTTAATGCCACCATCGGGGCACAATTGGAATGGGGAGCAATTTGGTATATAAGCGCGGCTAATACATATACGTCTATAGTTGAGAGGCTCCTATGTTCAGCCTACAAGATTGCACTGGGTTTGCCTAGATCCACACCTAATCGGGTCTGTTGGCACTTCGGTGGACAAAGGTCACTTATGAGAAGAATTGTATATAAGTGCGACAAATTTTTATATAAGGCTATTCAGCTAAGAAATACTAAACTCATTAATAAACTTATCTATCTGCATAATATTTCAATGAGGACTGCTCCCAGAAATATTCCGTTCATTGTCAAAAGATGGCCTATGGTAGATCCTTTTAGACATAGCCTATATACCTGGACCTTTCATCCTGTCTTTTCATATCCCAACAGATTTAACATGATTTCTACTACATTTGATATAGAATCGGGTATGTTAGCCAGAGATAACGGATCACCTAATCAAGCGTTTATTAATCTCATTTCCTTTCACCGTTCTTCTCCGGAGGAGGTAGTCATTTACACGGATGGTTCGAGATTTGAGTCGGAGGAAGGAATCTGTGTTGGTAGTTCCGTCTGGGTTCCACAAGCTAAAATATTGCTTAAGTATAAATTGAATGTCTTGTCTAGCTCATTTACGGCCGAATGTTTGGCTATCTCTAAGGCTATCGACCTTATGTGGTCCCAATCATGGAATTTTATTAATGTCTGCACTGATTCCCTTAGCGCTATTCAGGCGCTGGGAAATGAAAATCACGATTATAAGCTCTCCCCGCTTATTCCGGACTTAAAAATGAAGCTGTCATTGGCGGCTTGCGAGAACAGACATATTAAGTTCTCTTGGTGTCCGTCTCATAAAGGGATTCAAGGAAATGAAGTGGCTGACAGAGCTGCCAAGGAAGCTGCTATTAATGGAGTCTTTCTGGATAACAGGATCTCGTTTAAGGATGCGCTCTCGTATAATTTAAGGATTTATGAAGACATAGATGCTCAATTCTTGAGTAATATTGATATAGGCACGGGAAAGTACTACATGGAGAAATTTTCAGATGTTAAATTAAAAACTTTAAAGTATAGAGGTAGCCGTACTGATATTTGTATGTTGATTCGTTTAATTACGGGATATTCATATGTTGGAACCACAAAATTTAAATTCGGTTGGACTGATTCCCCCGGGTGCTCTTGTGGGGAGGAAACACAAGACATCAACCACGTATTTTGGGCGTGTCCCTTGTATAATGATGAGAGATCTATTTTGATTGATGGCCTTTTGAAGAGTCAATTATTGGCGCCTTTTTCAATGGAATATTTGATTGGTAGTTTAAATGTTAAAATAATTAAATTGATTATTGCTTTTGCGAATGGGGTAAACCTAAGTTTATAATCTATCAAGTCACAGAGAGCTCTCTCCTTAAGATAGCATGACATGGCTTGCCGGGGGAGTTCGGCGAAGCAGTAGTTACTGTATCTCTAAGAGGGCGCCTCCGACCCAAATAGAGGCTCCTCTAGTGTGTAAATCGCCGTGGTACTACGACTCAAATAAGAGTCGGAAATCCATTGGGTCAAAGGAAAGGAAAGGGACTGTCCACACGCGTTCCGGCACGCTTCACGCACGCTCTCCCACTCGCCGCTCTCGTGTTCAGATTCTGGAGCGCATCGCAGTAGGCGCCAGTAGGCGCCGAGCGCGCGTAGCAACTCACGGTCCACGCCTAGCGCGCGGATCGATATGCGGCGACATAAGTGTCACCACTTATGGTAATTTTACCGACCGCTACGTATTCACTGTTAACTATCACGGATGGTAACTAACACACAATCTCTTTTCTTTTTCCAGTTACTCTTTAAACATATATACATATAATTTTTCCAACAAACTGCGCGCCGATTATTTGTCGGACTTTAAAACACAGTTATTGTTAGAATTAGAGTTATTGTTAGAATTGGGGTACCTAAGTCGTCTACAGACGATTCCGAGTCTCGACATCGAACTCGCGAAACTCATGTTCGACCGTTAGACGCCGTGCCGTCGTAAGCGGTGAGATCCCGACGACGGGCAGAGGCGCCGTACGGCAAACCGGGCTCGTGCGACGACCGGCCCGCGAGGACCGGCCGCCTAGTAGTGTGTCACATTGTTTTGAGCCTTTCGACTCACGAGACTCCTAGAGATATCATTGCCACCTTTGACTAACATAAGGCCGTCAAAGACCTAGGCTTGGATCGCATGGCTTTTGATTCTAATTGATTAATTTAATATTTATTTTACGTTAATTACAAATGTTAAATAATGATTTAAAAAAACATTTATTTAATATTTATTCAATATTAATTTAATATTTATTTTACATTAATAATTTTTTAGAAAAAATGATTTAAAAAACATTTATTTAACATTTATTTAGACTTAATCTATATCTGTGATTAGCGCAAAATCGGATCCGGTATTAATTTTAACATTTTTTAAATTATATCAAGTTTGCTCTTATTGTGCATTTATTATAGTCATCTACACAGAGTGTCCCGAAGTTCGAGGGTAATAAGATTGCAGCATAAAAGTTCGTGAAAAATTAAATAATAAAAATGCATGCCATTTTTTTCCATAAAGTTTCTTAAATATGAAAGGTTTAAGATACAACCAATCATATGCATTGGTTAAAAAGTATGATCGTGCGGTAGTATGCGCGTACATACAGCGGCAACGTTTTGTTTGACGTGAAGTGTTCGACATCTAATACGACACACGCACGATTCGACATACGAACAGATGACTTTTTATCCAATGCTTATACGATTGGTTATACTTTAAACCTTTATACTTAAGAAACTATTTTATAAAAAAAATGGCATACACTTTTATTACTTAATTTTGTACGAACTTTTATGCTGCAATCTTATTACCCTCGAATTTCGGAACACTCTGTATAATTACAATGTAGAAAAATTATTTTATATTTATATCACATTTGCTGTTATTGAATTTTGTTAACATTTATTTAGTATTTATTTTACATTTATTCTATATTTATTTTGTATCTTATTCTTTTATTATATTAATTATAAGTCACTTTCTTTCTAATTTATTATATGTACAATATTAGTAGGGTAGACCGGGGCACGTTGTCATACATTTTGTTCAATATTTTTTGTATTTTTTACATTTAATATTTGAGAGTACTTTGATATGCCAAAATTTCGAGTGAACCCTCAGCTTCAATTGGGCAGTATCGAATTTTGTGTGATTGTTACTCTACAGTTGTTACATAACAATAAATAACGACAGGTCGCTTGTGACAACGTGCCCCGTGACCGGGGCACGTTGTCACATCAAATGTAATTGCATGCAAAATGTTATCCAAACTGTATTCAACGTAAATATCAATATATTATAGTGCGCTGCAATGTAAAAAAGTAAAATCCTTCACAGAAACATTTATTTTAATTCAAAAAAGTACAAAATTTTCGTCTTAATCTAAATACAAGAATTCCACTCGAATGCGCAACTTATTGATACACATTTTATAGGCGCGCTGGCGAGCATAACGAAATATCGATGAGTAACGACCCTAGAGATAATAAATCCAATCGATAAAGAAGTCGGTAAAGAAGAGCAAGCTAAACACAATAGAGGGTTAGAGTGATATCAAAATTGTATGTGACAACGTGCCCCGAGGGCATTTTTTTACTCCAAACAGCCTCATGGTCGACACGTTTGAGATATTCATAAGGTTAGGTATTGCACGCGGTAGGTAAAAGTACATACTTTAAGATAATATAAAGGTCTATTCTGAAAAAACATAAGCTTCATGTGCAGTACGTTGAATATTAGACAATAAAATTTTACTTACGGTCGCAAAAAACTTTCAAGTTGATTTTACGTCAACACAGCTGGAGCAATCTCAACACTGTAAACATACCAAAGATGGGCATACACTAACACGTTTTGGGAATAACGGGTGTAGTCCTCTGATTATTAGTTTTTTAAATAAAGCCGATGTGACAACGTGCCCCGTGTGACAACGTGCCCCGGTCTACCCTATATGTCTTTTTCATATATATAAAGATGTAGGGGGAAATGGTGACCATTGATACAGCGGGAACATTGATACAGTCATCATATCTCTGCATGAGAAACATCTAAGAAGGTCACGTATTCATGCATATATGGCGTTATGATACACGAATAACCTAACCAAATTTCGTACGCGAGCAGTAGCCACTTGATGAATGACAGGTATAAACGTGTTTTGCGTACTCTCAGGTAAATATTTTCAAAAGTCTTTGAAGCGTGATTTTTCACATTAATCTGATTAATACTAAATAAATATTTCGTCAAAAGTAAGAAACAGTATATCTCTTACTAATTTGTCGAAAATATTGACATGACTTTGTATTATTTTCGGCTGAGAATATATTTTATTATGTATGACGTTGTGGGGCAGATTCGTACACTGACTCGTGGAGCACTTTGATACATATCAATATGTATCTATGTAGTTTATAGTATTAAGTAAGATATTTTTATATTTTATTTTAGACGAAAATGGTAAGAACGTGGGAAGAAAAAAAGACCGATAGGGTCTATATTGATGAAGATGCCGTAAAATTGTTAATTCCGTATAAATAAATATCTCTATATCTCTATATACAATAAACATAGCTTGTTTTAATAATAATCCAATTTATTTCTGAATAATATTAATATAGATCACTGAGAATCAGTGCCCCATGCCCGTATCATTGTACCCCGCATATGAGGCACATTGATAAGAATTTCATTTTTTACAAAAAATGTTATAACATTTCTTATTATTAACCGACAGCAAAAAGGCAATCAAAACACGTAAGTAGAAGGACAAGCCTTTAAATTTAACCTATTACATTTATCTTAATCTATCTGCAAAGTTATTTATTTAACTCTTGAAAAAAATCGTATCAATGTGCCCCACTTCCCCCTATGTATCCGTAATTCTGGTTTTTGTTGAACATAATTGTCATTTATTTATAATTTAAATGATATTAATAATTTCAGTGTCCTAAGCCGCTTCGAAGACCTATGAAAATCAAAATAAATCTATTATAAATTTGAATTTTCACGGATAATATATATATATATATATATATATATATATATATATATATATATATATGTATATTGTCCGCGTACGGTTAAACTCAGAAACATTCGGGACGCTCTACAGCACACAGATGTGCCTTCGCTTTGGTGTGCGTTGGCAGCATGTGGAGGGGATGCACTGCTAGCGCATGCCCAGGGGCCATATTCTGTTCGTGGTCAGTGCCGTTAACGGTGTCGGCGCAGCTTCTACGCGATACGAAAAACCTGCGCAACGACGCTTATCGAACCGACAGTTATCGGTAGGTAGGAATGGAATACAGGCCCAGCGCATCTCCTCCACATGTTGCCAACGCACACCACAAAGCAAAGGCATATCCGGTGTCGCACATATGTGTCTGGTATATAGTCAAGGTCGGGTAAATGGACGCGGCGTCAGCGTCGCATGATCGCCATTTTTGCCTCAGTGAGTATGTATGGTTTTACTTAACTTAAGGCCCCTGGATAGTCACGGAAAATACAGCGGTCGAGTGGCACGACACCTACTGGAGGAAGCTTCGTAGCTTGATACAGAGCGCCGCGATGTGGCCGCGAGAGTCGGCTGGTGGGAGAAACGCACACAAGAGAAAGCACGTACCTGTGCTCTCAGATACGTTCTTTCTCTTGTGTGCGTGTGCCCCACCAGTCGACTCTCGACTCTCTCGAGTGCACGGAAAAAGGTTTTCACCGTATGAGATCATGCAAGGCGGACCATGAAACGCGCTGCGCCCTGCTACTACGCTGGGCCGTGTCCCCTACTCTCTTTCGTCGTGCGCCCATGTCAAAAAACGCTGCCGCGCAGCAACGTCTTTCCTCGTACTAAGCACGGGATTTTTCCGTGCATCGCACCGGCTTTCGCGTTGCGAACGTAGCACGTCGTATCTTCGTGCTACGATCGCGACGCGAAAGCCGGTGCGATGCACGGAAAAATCCCGTGCTTAGTACGAGGAAAGACGTTGCTGCGCGGCAGCGTGTTTTGACATGGGAGACACGGCCCAGCGTAGTGGCAGGGCGCAGCGCGTTTCATGGTCCGCCTTGCATGATCTCATACGGTGAAAACCTTTTTCCGTGTGGCTCGCGGCGGAAAACAGTGGATAATTGTCTTGTGGAAGATCTTATTGGTAAAATAACTCACTAATTGTACTAAAAATTGTGTGTTATTGAGCTTCAGTTTGTTGGTTATGTCAATGTGCTGTCCATTGCCTCAAATAATAATCTAATAAAGTGCCATAAACCATTTTCTAGAACAGTGCTACGCGCCGACCGCATCAGCTGTCAATTTTTTATTGCACTGTTCCCTGTTGAAAAAAATCACGTAACTCTGTAACATAACAAAATCATGTAACTGTGTAACGTAACAGAGATACGTAATTTGCTACGTATCAGTTTCGGACGTTTTGTTACGTAACAAAAGCATGTACCTCTGTTACATAATAAAATCACGTACTTTTTCATAAATGAAGGATTTCTCTTTTTTAGTATTATCTTGAGTTTCAGTGTTAAATTTTAGTGTCATTTCAATCAACTCTTCTGCATGAGTTTTTCTACTAAAAATTGCTTTCATGTAAATCAGGTCAAAATTGTCGTATAAATAATAAAAACTCAGTTAACTCGGTTTTACGGACAATAATCTTTAATTTTATGATTTATTACACCAATAAATTCAGTATATTAAATGTAGTATTTATAGTACTTATAATATATATATTTTACAATATATACATATGAGTTTGAAGTTTGCACCGCTGGGATACAGCGATCAAATCTCTCTCTCTCTCTCTCTCTCTCTCTCTCTCTCTCTCTCTCTCTCTCTCTCTCTCTCTCTCTCTCACACACACACACACACACACACACACACACACACACACACATTCTTTATATTTCATAATTGGATCCTTATTGTTACAATAATAATACAATAATATTAGTACGATACCGGTACAAGTACTTGTATATCTCTGTCTATCATTACGAATGTATGTCAATGTTAAAACACGAGATTTAAGACAATAATTGCGTATATGAAAAAAATGTTATTAATAAAAATACAAATTTGGCACTGCACAAATATACATCGTATTATTAATATCAATAAAAACGCAAACCCTTTCAATCGTATTAGTTTCTATTGCAAGTAATGCATTAGGAATATCTATTACTTTTTTCATCGATGTATTATTATTATTAAAAATATGTTCTATATTTACTATATTGCATATTGTATACTCTTTTCTACTTAACGGGTCGATTATAAAATCTATTATTCGGATAAAACTTCCTTCCTTTGTAAAAGCAAAAGAATTATTTGAGCGGTGCCTATTTTTTCTGGACGATGTATATAGACAACGCTCTTTAACAATTTTATGATACACCCTACTTTCATGTGATAAGCCAAGTTCTTGAATCCATCTTAAATTTGTTGGATAGTTTGTTCCAAAGTATCTTGCATGAGATATTTTGAAGGTTGTTTTGGCATGTTTTTTATCAAGATAGGATATAAAATTACTGATCATTGAAAACGGTCTTAGTGCTACGTGTTCTTTCAGAATTAATTGACTTTGATTCATAGCAATTGTCCTACATATCTGATGAATAACTCCCTTAGCAGCTTGGACTTTCTTTACGATTTGACCATTACCACTTTCGAAGCAATATCCAGAGTGAGCCCATAGCGGTCCCCAATCTGCCACGCTTTGTGCCAAGTGTAATAGCTGATGAATGTTAAATGTCATCGCACTTTTTGAATAATATATTTCAGTGTAAGCAACAAATCTTTTCAATAGACCATCTGCATGATTTAGTTCAGTACGTGTAATACTTCTTTTTAATAAAATGTAATATGCTTCTACCAAAAGCGCCCAATGTTCCGCATAAATTTGCAAATGAGGAAAACACATTAGAATCGGAATGCTATAGTAGAGAGTCCAATTTTCGTACTCTCTCGCCTTCCACCATTTTCTGTCTCGAATAGAGCGAGATAATCGGGCAATTTGATTTGGAACTTTTATTTCTTTTAACATAATATCAATATTATGAATATCATTATTAGTCAATGAGTACGGTAAGTTGTTTGATTCAATCCAGTATTGTAAAAATTGTTCTGCTATTCCCAAATTGATGCAGTGCATACTATCCGGAACAAACCCAGAAATTACGTTAAAACCTCTCAAATTTAGTAGAACTGTTGGTTTTTTAACGCCATAAACAGGATTTGCAGATGTTAGACTCTGCTGCATGTGTCTAATCATTTGCATCTCAGTTCGTTTGGATGGCATCTCATCTAAAAGGACATATTTGATACTTCCACCTCTTTGTAATGCAACATAAAAACCTGGATGCAAGCACCAATTACATCCATAGTAACCATTATATTGAACTAAACCTTGCATTGGTGCACGAGCCACGGAATCGACACAGCAACATACTGTGTACACTTTAATACAATGGTCTTTATTTTTTATGGTACACCAAACACCTTCGTTTGATAATTCGTTTATGTAAGCAACATATGGTTCTAAAAAAATATTCATATCAGGTTTATCTTTACCGAACCATACGCCGCAAACAATGGAATTAGACATTCTTATCTCAAATGGCATTTCATTAATTATTAATTGAATAGGCCAAATTGAAAATTTAGAACTTTCAAAAACCGGTGATCCATCACTATTGAAAGTCGCTGTTACAAAATTGGTTTTGTCATTCGCTGATAAAACATTCATAAATTCCTTATACATTGCTCCATCAATAAATTCATCAATATTTTCCTTATTTCGCATTCTATCATTAACTACAGATTCATAATGTCTGCTGTTGTCTTGAATTAAATTAGCGATTTCATTGCGTACCTTAATAATGGTAAAAAAGTCTGTATACGTTGAATCTTTTAATAAAATTTCTGTATCACATGTATTACACTTAGTACGACGATCTTTTCGATTAAATTTTTTAACGTATTTTTTACAATGTGGACAAACAGCATGGTATTCAATGTTTTCATTTGAGTTAAATATTTGATCAATAAGATAGCGCGTATCTGGTAATATCGACAATCCAAAATAACTATTTAACATTTTAAATAAGTCAGCTATGGCAGATTGTGGTAAATTATATGTTAACCCGTACTTTAGCACTGTAAGTAACATTTCTGCTTTACTCACTGTTATTGGCACATTAATTGTGACATTCATTTCATCTTTTTGTAACATTTTTACTAATCTACTAAAACAAACGTCATGTGCTAAGGCAGCCGTTGATTCGTTTTCTATTTCGTTGAATAACTGTTGATGACATATTTCCATCATCGTCGCCACTATCGTTGTCGCTGTCATTATTATTACCACTTTCTTCAAATAATTCTTCATTTGCTTCGTGTATCCATGTATCCTAAACATAGAATTTTATGTTAATTATTATTACGTTAGAAAATTTATAAATGTAAAATATCGATTATACTTTTCTTTAAAAGCAGTTAGCGACATTAAATAAACAATACTGAATACTTGTTGCTTTTCATTATTTTTACAAAAATAATTTTAAAGTATTTAAAACAAAATATATTCATACATTAAAAGATTCATCATCCGAATCTGTTAAACCAAACAGGACAGTTCGATTGTGCATTAGTGATGAAGATGCATCTAGTACCTGCAATATAAGTATTGTATATTTATTAATATTATGTGTTATAAGAAACTTGATGGTTAAATTCTACAGTAAGTAATAAGTTTCTTTTTTCATCGATGTAAATTTGAATGGATTTCTATATGGTGAATTTGTACAATATCTATATATAGATTTCTATACATTTTCAACAGTCAATAAAAGAGTGTTAATTTTATTATATGTATTCGTTATAAAGTAAAACGTTAATTTTGTGTTATATGTAAATTAAAAAGTTTTGTAAAACTAGTAATTTCAAGTGTAACAGAAACATATTAAGAATGAAGTTTCATGATAAACTTATACTAACCTGCTCCGGTACTGACAATAATGATTCATTTACATTATTTTGTACATTCAACATAGATTGTACAGGATGGTTTTGTACTGATAGCAGTGATGAGTTAAAACTTTCTTCTGTAAAACCTGCAAGGTTCCCTTGTGCTAATTCTGGTGGCACAGATAATGAACAAACATTATTTTGTTCATTGCTGTTGCTTTCTCTTTCGCTGCTCTCATGGTCACTGGGCGGTTCATGATATGAACACTGCTAAATAAAAATAGTAAAATAATATTAATATGTATAAAAATGCATTTACTTTTTTTATCAGTATATTTTAATATTTAAAAAAATTGGTTTTTATCTTATTGTTGATTTCAGTCCAGATAATAGAAGCCCAGCACGCATGTCCAAAATCGGGATCTAAGACGTCTAAGAGACAAAGATTTTAGACGTCTTACAAAATAATGGCTAAAAGACGTCTTATGTCCCGATTTTGGATATGGTGCTGTCTGGGAAGCAATATAAAATTATATGAGTAATTAAAAATACTATTATACTTTATAGCATACCTACATGTTACTAAATCTGCGACTTTCATGCAGATAAGGTATTATAATATTTTTGAATGTTATTTATGCAAAAAAACATTTCATACTAATTACGTATATCATACTTATATAAGTAACTTAATATAATATAAAGATTTTGAACATATTATTTTAAATTACTAAAACATGTTTTTGTGGGTATTACTTTGTAATGCTTACCCGCCATTTTTCATCTTCGCTACTGTCATTGTTCTGACTCCTGCTTCGCTTTCGACGTCGATCATGTCTAGTTGATCTTGGTACTTCTTTTGATTGATCTTCAAGATATATGCTGTATCTTCTCTTCATCGTGTACTATTTTAATTATAAAGAAAACAAGTAAACAAAATATAAGTAATAATGATGATCAACGATCTAAGCGTGTTGACCAGCGTTGTATTAATCACGTACAACAAACGATTAAGGATATAAGCTCGTTTAGACAAGGAGATTAGAAACAAAAGATTTTTTTGGTAACTAAGAAAATAGAAATTAAAAATATTGTAAACAGTATCCAGTGAAAACAACTTAATCAAAATGATGTCAAAGTGACATGAAATTCATGAGCAGTTTGATGTCTAAATGAGTGATCGAAATGATGGCGAAATGATAGCAATATGACTTTATAACGTCCCATACCGTGATAGTGATTTTGACTGTCATTTTGACGTCTGTTTGACGACAAGATGACAGTCACCCTGCACAGGAATAATTCACCTTCTATTCTGTTTTATAAGTGCTTGATAACGTCTCAGGAAATTCCGGATCCCAAAAACCTTTAAAAAATTATATTTATTATATATAACACAAAAAAGTGATAATGAAATAAAATATTATACCTTCTGGTGTATTTGGTCGCTCATATTCGTGTCGATGTCGCGAGACTTGATTCTTCCGTTTTTTTAAATCTTCTTCTGACAATGACAACATTTTATAATACTAAAAATCAAATATCATGATTTACTTTTTTATAAGAAAAATTTTTATATTTATTTATTTATATATTTATATATTTATTTATATTTTTTATTTATTTATATCTCATATAATTATACTGTTAATATTGCATTAAAAATAAAACTCACTTCTCTGCATTGCCAGCAATCCGAGCCGTTTAACTTTGCTCTGTCAGTTTTACATCGCATGTTAAGCTTTCTTTTTGACCTTCTATAAATAATGTTTTTATTAGATATATAAAAGCAACTTACGTTACCACAATTGTTAAGTGATATTTACACATTAAACTTATCCTTTTTTAATAATTTTTTTTCAGGTGACTTATTTTCAGTAACAGTTGCATTTGCATTATTCTCGACTGGATAAAATGTAGGTCGACATTGTTTCCGTCTTTTCCTTCGATATGATAATACCGACGGACTTTTTGGCTCATTATTTTCGTCGGTATTTTCGTGCAAAACATTTGCATCTGATGGAACAAATTCCGTATCGGAACCTAATTCCAATAATGGGACACTATCGTTTTCTTGCATAGCATTATTTAAGTGTTAACATCGCTTCATCCTTTGTTTTCGAACAAGGTATTAATTGTATTAACTGTAATTTGGGATAAAAAATGACTACAAAATCACATATACATATATATAATATATATATAATAATTAATCGATGATTATAGGGTCACTATTTCCAACGTCTGTTAATCTCTAATCGACGGTTAACTTATCAGAAAAGCGAATAAAAATTGGTTATTTTGAAAGTTAATCGTCAGTTAGAGGTTAACAAACATTGGAAATAGTGAGCCTAAACGGTTTTGACGTCATATTGACATCATTTTGACTACGCTGTTTTCACTGGGTAAGGTACTACCAAAAATACAGAAAAATAAGTGTTATAACAAAGTTACTTACGGAAAATCAACACGGAAATTTGTTATGCACTCACACGCTTTGCAGTAATACCGTCTTTGTAACTTTGTTGATTGTATAGAATCACGGTCGCACGATACCACCAGTCGCGAAAAACAATAACGCACAATGAGACCGCCAAAAGTACGCACATATATATGTGCGCATTCCCTCCACGCTCTTACTTACGGAAAATCAACACGGAAATTTGTTATGCATTCACACGCTTTGCAGTAATACCGTCTTTGTAACTTTGTTGTTGATTGTAGAATCACGGTCGCACGATACCACTAGTCGCGAAAAACAATAACGCACAATAAGACCGCCAAAAGTACGCACATATATATGTGCGCATTCCCTCCACGCTCTGTGACGCTCTGGCAACAGACAGCGTCTCATCGAAACTGGCATCACTGCTCGACAGTCGACAGTGCTTTCAAATTTTGGCGCGTGCATGTCGCCAAACAGTCATAGTTGCCAACTTCGAGACGCTGTCTCCGCTGCCTAGCGTAGAGGGGGTAAAGCAGGGCACACACACTTTTCGTAGAACGTAATAGTAAGGTTTCGACCAATCGCGTTGCTCGATTCGGCCTTCTGTAACCGTAGAAGTAAGAATCGAGCAACACGATTGGTCGAAATCTTACTGTTACGTTCTACGAAAGGTGTGTGTGCCCTGCGAGGTGCCCTGCTTAAAAACCCGGACACACACTTTTTCGTAACAGTAACAGTAAAGTTTCGACCAATCGCGTTGCTTGAATCGGGAACGTACGGCCGTACGTTCCCGAATCGAGCAACGCGATTGGTCGAAACTTTACTGTTACTGTTACGAAAAAGTGTGTGTCCGGGCCCTAAAGCACACAAGAAAGGAGCCGTGTACATACATACGTGTGCGCTCGAAGTCGCTCGAAGCTGCTCGAAGCGCTCATGTACATATGTATGTATATATGTATACATAGTGTGCTTTTCATTTAGCGACTCAAGTCGACACAAGCGTCATTCTGTCTCTTTTCAACTGCATCTAGTGAGCAACAAAGATAGAGTGACGCTTGTGTCGACTTGTGTCGTTAACTGGAAAGCACCCATACATGAGGGTGCCATTACATGGAGCGCGGAAACGCGGAAACGCGGAAGCGCGGAAGACAAAATTTACTAAATTTCCGTCCATCCGTTCCGTTCATTTGGTTGCCTTATGTTATATGGAGCACAATTTGCGCGGAAAAGCGGAACAATATGGTGATAACTAGACATTTATATTCCTTTATTAAATATGTGTTGACTTAATTCATTGCAATTTGTATTAGTATGCTTATCTTTTCAGTTTATTTATTGAATACAAGCATTTTAATCAATAAATACCGCTAAACATTCTTATTTTATAATTCCCTATTCCGCTTTTCCGCGCAAATTGTGCTCCATGTAATATAAGGGTGCGTCCCCATAGAGAAAGAAATAGCGAACGGAACAGTAACGGAAAAGCTATGGTGGGGGGTTAGCCAATGAGAGTAATTCCGTCTTAATTCCGTTCCGCTATTTCGTGGCCGGGATCCCCATGGCAAAAATTTTCCGGAACGGAACAGTAACGGAACACAATTCCACGCAATTTTACGCCATTGTCGCAAACCGGCAAAAATAGTCGCATAACCTGTACGCAACGTGTATTTTGTTATAATCGCTGGTAATTGTGCTTTAAAGACACTGAGAACTGCTGAGAACAGGCTCGCTAAATGTTTAATAAAAAATTCGCCTACAAAAGTATTATAATATTCTAAATCTAAAGTATATCAATTAATTCACACGACATGGTAAAGTATTCATTATATATGTATTTTATCTACCAACAAGGTGTAGGGAAGACCGGGGCCTAACCGTCGCCGGGGTTGAACCGTCAAATCAAATATCTCGGAACCTGTATATTGTGCGAACTCGCTATTAACATTGTAAACGCTGCTTATGGTACCCATGTGACCAACGGAGTTTCGGCAGGTTATCTGCCGTGTTATGATTTTTACGAGGGCAAACGTGTTTTTGGAAGGTGAAAGTGAAATTTTCTGCGCGTGGAAATTTTGTAATATCTGCAATAATATTTGCTCTCCAAATCTCAAAGTACGTGATTATAAAGAGTAATGCATGCTGAACACGAATCCAGTGTAGTTTTTTCATTATCGTTGATGTCTAATATTTCGTGGGCGATCAAACTTGAAACTTGTGCTTGGGGCTTATCCGTCAGTAAGCACCCGGGGTTTATCCGTCAGTCTCGTCACTGTGGCGCGCCGGGCGCACGACTTTGGCTCACGGCGATTTCAGGTTAGGTTGTAACCGAACGATGTATAATCGGGTCACGGGACGCTCTGTTTTGCCCTCTGAGTCATCGGTCGCCACTCGGTTTATCCTCAACCTACCGAGAAGGTACGTATTTACGAACTTATGGTTAACTAATTTGTTTAAACAATCCCCTTTTCAGATTCTTGACCGGGGTGCCCACTCTCCATCGCCTCCTCTCGGATCATCACCGCTAATCACCAGCCTCGGTCAACGTAGTATCGAGATGGCTTACCACCAGGCTAAGTCCCGATATGGTAAATTAAGTTAATTAATTTTTATTATTTTCAGGTTTTCGAGACGGGTGCCTCATCTGTGTCGCCGGCCCATGGATCACCGCTGCTGAACGCCCGCCAGGATCCCCGTATACACAAGATGGCTGACCACCGCTCCACCGAGGTAAGTATAAGTACCGTGGTTAACTAACTTAATTGTTGCTACTTTTTTTCAGGATTTCGCCGCTGCTGCCTCATCTCCGATGCCCACTGATGTAGCACCGATAAAAACCTCCGATCCGGATCAACGATTATGGAAGATGGCTGACACCCGTGCAGGTAAGTATCAGGTAAGTAATCGTTAACACTTTTATTTTCACAAATGTCGTTTCCATTTATTCATAATCTTCGTTTTACACAAACAGGTTTTCGCTGTTACAAGTTCCGCGCAAGATGGCGGTCGCACGTCTCGCAAAGTGCGAAGTTTCGCTTTTCGGTTTACTCGGACCGTTCGCCTTTTGTATCGGCGACAATTAACGCGTTTCGCGGGCGTTCCCGTTGGTTTCGGACGCTGTGGTAAACTAATTATCGTAATCCGATAGACGGTCGCGAACTTTCCGCGACACACCGAGATATACGCGCGAGAGAGATGTTACCTATACGAGCGCCCACGAGAGACTGCCGCGAGGAATATTCCGCTCTCGGGCTCCCCACCTTCGGAATTTTCCCCCTCCATGGCGTCACGGCCGCTTTCTCTCTGAGGAATGCGCGTTACTACGCAGTAACATCTGGTGTTTACCAGTTCCGGGCGCGCCAGATGTTCGCGGTGGAAAATTCCACTTGCATACCCTTATGAATAACATACTTTATTACCTCCCGGGTAGTGGTTTTTCACTACTTACAATTTTCGCTTTTCGTTGGCGCCGACCTATGCGCACGACTCCTATGACGTCACTATACGGGAACCTGGACCGACTTCCTGGCGAAGATGTCCAGGTCCACTTCGCGGTGCCCGCCGTTGACGGCGACCCCCGGTGTTCGCTTCCACGACCCTTCCCGACTATATTCCGGCCTCGGTTCCCGTAGCCGGTGTCCGGGTAACGTTTTCGCGGACCGTGTCCCCGTAACTCGCGTCCGGGTGCTCGGATTACGACGGCGCCTGGTCCCTCGGGTGTACCAGGTCTTCCTGATACGGCACCGCCGGCTTTTCCTCGGAGAAGACGCCTGTCCCGCTCTTTCGCCTCCTGGTGATCGGATCGCGACGCGGTTCGGCTGTGCCTGCCTCTCGTGATGCCCTGATGTGGCACAGACGGTTATTTGTCCGATAATTCCGCCCGATGGGATAGTTGGTGTCCGCGGTCCTGAAACCCTCGTTCCGACCGAGGTTTCATCGCGGATTTTGCGGTACCACATACGGGGTGATCCCGCAGTGAGAATTGTGTGTGGCTGACGGCTTTTATTCTACGCGCTATGTCTCGATCCATGCGCTATCCGACAAAATCAAATCTTTAAAGCCTAGCCGAGCACCAGTGTGCTAAACTGAAATACAAGTATGGGACGGCATAACAAAGGAAAGCGCTTGTAAGCTATGTTACGAGCCATTGCTCGGCGAACTAGGTCGCGAAATAACGCTTACGTCTAACTTAGCCTAATGCGCCGGACGGATTGCGGGAACCGCACGATCAAAACAAAGAGAATTTATTACATAAATTCCGTCCTCGGAACGCTACGCAAAACCTACTAACTACTCCAGGGTTTTCACCCCGTCGCCCCGGGAGTCGTCCCCGGATGAAGGGCTCAAGAAGTCCTCCGAGTGGTCGTCCCGTCGTTGCTGCCGCCGACTTCTCCCCTACGGAGGAACCCTCAGGGTACCCTTTATATGGGGCTTGCGACTTGGAAGCATGCGGTTGCAAGGTTTCCCTCGAGCGTGATTCTGTCTTCCCTTGCACGTGCGTCAGTTTGTATAGGAGGGAAATGGTACTCACGTATCGTCGCAAAACGGGTGTTTTGGCCGACCGAAAAGATGGCGGACCGTTGTTTTTGAGATCGCTCGCGCTCACGGCACGTCGGCGAGGTACGGCGAGGCACGGCACGGCTCTGAGATCCCGCGATTTCCGCGCGAGAGTTGACATGCCGCTCGCGCGGTAGATCGTCCCGACTCCCGGCCGCGGTAAATCGTCGTTGTTGGTCGTTGTGTCAGTGACAGTCGCGCGTGCGACCGCATCGTCTAGCGTTCGCCGCATCGTCTCGGCGTCATTGTCGCCGCCGTTGTAGTGGTGGTGGTGTCGGTGGTGGTCATCGTCGTCGTCGTCGTCGTGGTGGTGGTGGTGGTGGTGGTGGTGGTGGTGATGGTCGTGGCCGTCGTCGTCGTCGTCGTCGTTGCTCCGTACAAAGCGACGTAAATCACAGAATCCCTGGGTCCTGACGGAGCGATTCCGACGACGTGTCGTCGTCGGCGCGTCGAGGAATCGGCGCGAGGACGCCGTCGATTCCCGTCGACAAGGAGCAACTCAAGAAGGCAGTTCTTGCGGTGAGAAAAGATAAAATAAAAAAATGCCACACAAACAGAACCGCAGCCTTCGACGAGCAGTGGGCGTAAATCGAAATCAAGGAAGCAGCAGCGGTTGGATTCTGACGAAGACTTGGATATTACGTGCTGCGTGTGCTCAAAGAAGTTGACAATAAACAGAGCATATGGGAAACAGTGCATTGCGTGCGAGCGTAGGGCACACAACACATGCGTGCGCTTGTCAGGATCTGTATTCACGTGCCTAAAATGTTTTATGGAATAGGTAAAACAATTATTTTTTAATAAATTTTTATATTTTTCTCTTAAAAAACAATTATTAAAATGTATCCTATCATTTTTCAGGATTAGATGTATGTATATGTATTGAAAATGCAGTGTGACGGATAAACCCCGGGGGGGGTGACGGTTAAACCCCGGCATTTTTGAGATTTCAATTTTTCCACCGTTGTCGTTTTTGCTCTATACCGGTTAAACAAAGCAACGTAGATAAAAATTTCCTATATAAATTTTGTAGCTAAAGGTTCACTCTTTACAGTGGTATACCACATTTAACTAAAATTATTTATTTTTTTGTTAAAAATCGGCACCGAAAAAAAACTGACGGTTAGGCCCCGGTCTCCCCTATGTATAACAACTAATATATTTATATATTTTAATTTTTTAGGAACAATATAAGTGTGGGTATTGCAGTTGGATATTAAAACATGACCAACTTGAACAGCATTCTTGCTTTGCGAACAATCTACATTCATTAGTGATGGATAATGAAAAAAGACTTTTCATAACAGGTAATAAAAATTTCTAAAATTATATTGTTAATAAATTGTTTAAATTACTTTACTAATAAATTGTTATTGCAGGAAACGAGACTAACAAAACCAACGAGGATAATGTGCAAGATGAATATTGGCTGGATGAGAACTTCAACGGAACTAACGAAGACAATGTGCAAGATAAAGATGGATGTGCAAGATAAAGGCTGGATGAGGACCTTAACGAAACTAACGAAGATAATGTGCAAGATAAAGATAGGCTGGATGAGGAACTCATCTCAGCTGTAAAAAACAGACCCGCGTTGTACGATAGTAGTTTGCCGGTGAAACAAAGAGGAAGAAAACAAAAAGATCGCTTGTGGATAAACTTAAACAATTTATTAACAATATAATTTTAGAAATTTTTATTACCTGTTATGAAAAGTCTTCTTTCATTATCCATCACTAATGAATGTAGATTGTTCGCAAAGCAAGAATACTGTTCAAGTTGGTCATGTTTTAATATCCAACTGCAATACCCACACTTATATTGTTCCTAAAAAATTAAAATATATAAATATATTAGTTGTTATACATACACCTTGTTGGTAGATAAAATACATATATAATGAATACTTTACCATGTCGTGTGAATTAATTGATATACTTTAGATTTAGAATATTATAATACTTTTGTAGGCGAATTATTTATTAAACATTTAGCGAGCCTGTTCTCAGCAGTTCTGTGTCTTTAAAGCACAATTACCAGCGATTATAACAAAATACACGTTGCGTACAGGTTATGCGACTATGTTTGCCGGTTTGCGACAATGGCGTAGAATTGCGTGGAATTGTGTTCCGTTACTGTTCCGTTCCGGAAAATTTTTGCCATGGGGATCCCGGCCACGAAATAGCGGAACGGAATTAAGACGGAATTACTCTCATTGGCTAACCCCCCACCATAGCTTTTCCGTTACTGTTCCGTTCCGCTATTTCTTTCTCCATGGGGACGCACCCTAAGGCAACAAATGAACGGAACGGATCGACGGAAATCTAGTAAATTTTGTCTTCCGCGCTTCCGCGTTTCCGCGTTTCCGCGCTCCATGTAATGGCACCCTGACTCCTTCCTTGTGTGCGCTACCACCTCCACATGCCAGACAGTGGACAGTGTCTCGAAATGGCACCACTGACGATGCGTACTTTTATTGGCGGGTTTATTGTGCATACTTTTGGCGGGATCATCGTACGTACTTTTAGCGGGCTTTATCGTGCGTCACTGTTTTTCACGACTAGTGGTATCGTGGCAATCACGTCCAACCATCTACCGATTCCACAATCAACAGCAAAGGTACAAAAAACGGTATTATTGCAAACCGTGTGAGTGCATACAAAATTTCTGTGTTAATTTTTCGTAAGTAACTTTGTTATAACCTATTTTTCTGTATTTTTGATAGTACCTTACTTTTTACAATATTCACGCAACATACTTTACTCAAGCAATATAATTACGCTGAAAGATCAATATTATTAATCATTTAATATTGTTCAATAATATGAATTATTTAATAATATAAGAAAATAAACATAGGTCTATAGTTTACACCGATTACTTGATACGCGTATTAAATAGTAAATAATTAATAAATTAGTTTGATTATTGGCTGATCAGCTCAAATTTACAATTTAATACGCATATCAAGAGATCGGTGTAAACTAGGCCATATAAATATTTAGTTCAATTTTTTCATTTTAAAAGTCTCATATACCTCCTTCTATTATACCAGAATGAATTTCTTGTAACTTTTCAAAGGAAGATTTATATATATTTTGGGACTTAAAAATATTTTACAAACAATTTCACAGATCATGCATGAGGAAAGTGAAAATCTGTATGCAGCAGTACGGTTTTATAACGATGAAAGGAAAAAAATTGAAATTGTTTCTGTTGCGTCAATAAAAGATTTTATTTTTAATGATAACTACCCAGATTCATTTTATGTGAAAAGATTTAGTGACGCACTGGATGAAGAAATGTATGAACCGGCACAAATTCTGGCTGTTTCAGGTAAGTTTACTATTTAACATTTTATCTATATTTTTTTACTTTATATTTGTTTAAGTATAATAGCTAGGTTTACAACGTTTGAATATTTTACAATTTTTTAAGTATAACATATATGTTATAATAAATTACTTATATTTATATATTATTTTCGGCAAGTAATCCAGCTTAATTTTTTCAACAAATTGCAAATTAATACAAATATCATTTAATATTATATTTATGCATTTCAACCTATTTTGAATTAAGATAGAAAGGTTAATTATAATATTTTCTTCAAATATTTCTTTTATCAATAGTTTTTTATCTCAATTTCATACAAAACCTTGTGATCATAACTAAGAAATAAATTTTTTAGATTTTTTTTCATATATATTCATGTTTTTGTAATCATATATTATATTCAATCATCAATATGTTTATGTAAATCTATCTTTTTTACATTGATTTCAATTAATACAGTAAGACAGAAAATAAAACTTAATGCTCCTGAGCTCTTTTTGACATCTTGTGAGATTGTGACGTCAGAGGCGAGAAATGACACCCTATTTTGTCGTGTGTTATTCTGAAATAAAAAGACATTTCAATAAATAATCACTACAGATCGTTTTAGAACATTTCTAAAATTGACCGAAAAGTAACCTTTTCCCTCGACAATAAACAAACTACTGTAAAATGAATGTAATTCGAAAACTAGTCATACACCTGCGCCTGCATTGTATTACATTCATTTTACGGTTGTTTGTTTATTGTCGAGGGAAAAGGATAGTTTTCGGCCAATTTTAGAAGTGTTCTGAAACGATCTATTATAGTGATATTTTATCGAAATGATTTTTTTTTCCAGAATGACACACGACAAAATAGGGTGTCATTTCTCGCCTCTGACGTCACAATCTCACAAGAGCCTACGAGCCTTAAGGAATCTAAATTCCAGTGTTATTGGCAACAGGTTTTTGATTTATTTTTCTTATAGATAACAAAGAAGAATTAAGCTATAATAAGAAGCGTTATGTCTTTCACAAATTACGCTACAGTGACGCTGTGGAGTTTTTACAAAACCAAGCCGTTGACCAAAGAGACGACCATAGTGACGTACTGAACAAGCCGAGAGATAAAACCAACGTAATGTTAAAGTTTTTTATATATGTATGTGTATGTATGTGTGCATATCCCTGCAAGTACTATGTATGAGTGTGTATGTGTGAGTGTATATATGTGTGGATGCATATTAGAGATCCTATAATAAGAGTCTGGCCATGAGGTGATTTG
The DNA here is from genome assembly GCF_030848795.1 of Temnothorax nylanderi. Taxonomy (NCBI): domain Eukaryota; kingdom Metazoa; phylum Arthropoda; class Insecta; order Hymenoptera; family Formicidae; genus Temnothorax; species Temnothorax nylanderi. The sequence goes on along the minus strand of NW_027249363.1, from coordinate 5,034 downwards.
GTCATTCATATCGCTTTTTCCTTCTCTCTTATCTTATTTTCTCTTTCTGTTTCTCTTGCTTTTGACAAGAAATGGCGAACCAACCAAAGTTGTTACCATACCCAGATAGCAAAATGTGTTCGTTCTGAGTACATATTGTACTCACGTTTATTAAAAACATGATGGCAAGAATAGACACAGATGCGGGCTCATATGTTGCTCAGAATGCAGACATGTTATGAAATCTATAAAAGTTTACAAAATAGTGACATAATGAACACATAAATGTTCAATGAAATACTGCATATTGTGTGCATATAAAGCTCAAGAAATGACAACAATTTTAAATATTTCATACTTAATAAAATTATTTAAAAACATGTAAATAAATAAGTAAGACGTATCCAACAATTTATCAAAAATTGCTTCGCTGACCTCTGCACTGTGATACCAGAGGTATCACTTAAGCTGATCTGCAGCAAAGAACATTGTAATTAGGCTTCTCACAAGCTCGCCTCTTATACTAGCGCGTGATGATTTTTGATTACGAGAAAGTGACGCGTGGTATAGCCGCGTCGCGGCAGCGTACGGTACTAGCGCTCGCGATAATTGTTGTAAAATTATTTCCACCAGGGTCAGCATGTGATTATCATGAGTTGGCTAAGTAACGTCAATATCTGAGCTCATATATTTCCTCATATACATGTTAACTTGTATTCATGATGTGTATCATCACAATATGATCACAAGACATACATCACATTTCGATCAATATCAGAAGATCATGACGTGATGAAATCTGATCATCAGGCATTGCTATCTGGGTATATATGGTTGGACTCATATTATAGGGTCTTTAATGTATATGTATGTGCGATCGCTTTTCTTTTACATTATATCAATAATTAACTTTCAGGAGTGGAAAACATCATCAAAATTAAAAGAGAGATCAGACAATAATCTTATAATACAAAAAAAACTTGATGCGTTAAACAGTGTCGCATTGACCTTTGAAAGTAGCAAAAGCGTAAATAAATTCGTTACAAAAAACTCACAAGAAGAAACATCTGATTTAGAAATCGATGAAAAGAACGAACTTTTAAACAAAGTGGATATTTGCTATACCAAAATAAAAACTTTGGAAGCAGAAAATGAGAAATTACAGAATATTATAAAAGAAAGAGAACAAGAACTAAAAGAAAAAAATGTTGAGTTGCACAAGTTAAAAGAAAAACAAAACTATATGGAAATGTGCAATAATAAACAATCACCAATAATACATCACTAAAGTCGCTACGTGAATCTGCAACCAGCAGGAAATTATTCCCTCAAAGTAAGTAAACTTTCAAAGGGGTTATTATATATATAAATAATGTAACATTTATTTGTTATTAAATAGTTAATATAGTTTTAATTGAAAACATCAAAATGAATTTTAAGAGGATTTGTATCTATCTTTAATATTCGCCTTTACTGATCTTGGTAATATATTTTATGCAAAAATAGATTTTTTACAAGAAAAATTTCATAGTGATATACATTTTCACTTTATATACGAAAACTGTTATACTTAATAATTCCAATGTAAATTGTTTATAATAAAAGGATTATGAGTACATATTAATAAATATTAATTTTTAATAATTATGAAAATATATATTTTAAATATTTTTTCATTTAGCAAATAAGACACATTTTGCTTCTCCATCAATAACACCGCAAGTTTCCCCAATATTAAGCTCGTGCAAACATTCGACATTAAGAAAAAGAAAAATAAAATATGACGATGTAGTCGACGACGAGGATTGTCGAGTGACTGAGCCATCAGCCAAGAACGTTCCAAAAGAATGTAATGACGTTGCAGTATTGAACGAAAGTCAAGCGAGTGATGAGAGAAGTAAAAGTAAAAAATCGAAAAAAGATAAATTGAAAATAGAAGATCGAAAACGTAATAAAAATGATACATATGATTCCGATGAATATAACAGGTCGGCAAATCGAATGGAAAATTTTACTGCGTGGACTGATGATTCTAAAGATGGAATAAAAGTAAGTAATGGACAATTGATAATTTTATTAGGTATCTGATTATAGATTTGAAGTTTTTTAAAGATTTAAACAATTAATTTAATATGATCTATTTCTCATCTATGAAGAAATCAGTTAAGTTGACAAAAAAAATTATTTATCTTTTATAATCATATATTGCTTCATCCTTTTACATTTTATAAAAGATTAGTGTTGGTGTACGGATTTACGTTAAGTATTAACTTGTATACTATTTCTAAGAAAAAAATGTTTATGCATGTTGACTATCAGGTAAAAATAATGCATTTACGCTACGGAGTTTCAATACCGTATAATGCGTGGAAAGAAGCACGAGACAGAAGACAGCTTCCCTGTTCGTGAGAAAAATATCTAAGGCTATATGGGGGTGTCATACCTTGATGAATCGTGCTGTGGAGCTCCAAAAAATAAATAAAGAACGTTTGGTTCATCGTTCCCCTAGAAAACCGCTGACGCCGAAAAAGAAGGCCGTTTTAGAAAGTGAGTTTACGTCAAGAGATAGAATATAAGTAAAAGAAAAATTTAATAAATAAAAATAAAAAGTAAAAATAAAAATTTAATTTTTTTTATTTCAGAATGCTATATTCATTATTTACAACTGCACAATCAGCTGCCTCAAAATATATCTCTTGAAGAACGAAAAGTACTCTCAAAGAAATGGCGAAGATATTTGAGTGTCTATATTAATTACTTAATTACGAGTGAATTAGAAAAACTGAAGGGTGCGTATATTTTATATTTAAAATATTATTAATAATTTCAAATTTATGTCAATCATATAACTATCGTACATATATTTGCAGAGACAAAGAAAGAAGAAGAGGCTGAAGGACAGGACAGTACATCCAACTCGTCGAGTTAAACAAAGAATGAAATTAAAACACACCGAAGATTTGTCTTTAAAGATTTTATATTGCTTCGAAAGTGATAATGGTCAAATTGTAAAGAAAGTCCAAGCTGCTAAGGGAGATTTATCAGATATGTAGGACAATTGCTATGAATCAAAGTCAATTAATTCTGAAAGAACACGTAGCACTAAGACCGTTTTCAATGATCAGTAATTTTATATCCTATCTTGACAAAAAACATGCCAAAACAACCTTCAAAATATCTCATGCAAGATACTTTGGAACAAACTATCCAACAAATTTAAGATGGATTCAAGAACTTGACTTATCACATGAAAATAGGATTATAAAATTGTTAAAAAGAGCGTTGTTTATATACATTTTCCAGAAAAAATAGGCTTCGCTCAAATAATACTTTTGCTTTTACAAAGGAAGGAAGTTTTATCCGAATAATAGATTATATAATCAACCCGTTAAGTAGAAAAGAGTATACAACATGCAATATAGTATAAAATATAGAACATATTTTCAATAATAATAATACATCGATGAAAAAAGTAATAGATATTCCTAATGCATTAGTTGCAATAGAAAGTAATACGATTCAAAGGATTTGCGTTTTTATTGATATTAATAATGCGATGTATATTTGTGCACAGTGCCAAATTTGTATTTTTATTAATAACATTTTTTTTCATATACGCAATTATTGTCTTAATTCTCATGTTTTAACATTGACATACACCCGTAAATAATACACCCGATATACAAGTATTTGTACCGGTATCCCATTTTGACTCTGCAAGATTTAAATTATAAACGAGTATGAAAGTGTTAACATAAATAAAGTAAAAACATGTAAATTAAGACACTTTTTTGTATGCAAACATTTATTTTTAGCTTGAATTATTACAAATTTTTCTATAAAGGTTATACTAGGTGCGCAACTAAGTTTCCGGGTTTTTTTTATCAATAAAAAATGGAAAATTTCAAGAGAAATACAAAAAATGGTTTATTCAAAGTATCGTCCCTCGCTAGCTATACATTTTCGCCATCTCTCTGGCAATACATGAATACCGCGACAATAAAACGACGCGTCTTTGGACCGAAACCATTCATCCAACCAATTTTGCACTTCTTCGAAATTGGTCAAGTGTAGCCCAGCCAAGCCATGCGCCATCGACCGGAACAAGTGATAATCGGAAGGCGCCAGGTCTGGCGAATACGGCGGGTGCGGTAGCAGATCCCATTTCAGCGTTTTGATGGTGTCCTGGACGATGGAACTGCGATGGCACGGAGCGTTGTCGTGCTGCAATATCACTCGTTCGTGTCTCGTGTCCCATTCTGGCCGTTTTTCGAGCAATGTATGGTTTAAATTGATCAGTTGTTGTCGGGAGCGATGCCCATTGACAGTTTCGCCCGGTTTCAGCAGCTCATAGTACACGATTCCTTTCTGGTCCCACCAAAGCGCTCCTTGTCCTCAGTGTCGAAATCGCCACTTCTGAAGCGTTTAAACCAATCTTCACAGGTAGTTTTCGATGGTGCATGTTCGCCGTAGGCCTCCTCAAGCAAACGACGTGCTTCAGCTGCATTTTTTTTCAAGTTAAAGCAGAAAAGCAAAGCTTCCCGCAAATGCTGTTTATTTGGCACAAAACTCGACATCTCCGTTGTTAGAAAAAATATTTTTGCGTTGCAATATGTGTTTATATAACAACTGGTTACTGTTAACAGATGTCCAAGCTATAACTTCAGACAACTTCAGACATGTAAGTCGAGTACATGTGTTATTGGTGCCATCTATGTGTGAAACGCGGAAACTTAGTTGCGCACCTAGTAGTATTATGTATGAATTATTAGTTTAAAAACCCTGAAAAGAGAAAGTTAACCTTTATCAATTAAATAAATAATTAATCAAATAAAACAAATAAAAAGGAGTAGTAATAATAATTTTATGACTTTTGGATTGTTGGCACTGCCAGGACTGAACACTTGATAAGGACCGAAAGTATCGAACGTCGTGAATTTTATATATTCAGTCAGAGTCGACGAAGAAAAGGTTTCTTTATTGATTAAAACAAATAAACTTGTAACATAATTATGTATTGTCTTTTCTTTTTACAAAACACATTGTAATGAGTTT
>NW_027249362.1:210000-235654 GCF_030848795.1 Temnothorax nylanderi | reverse complement strand
GAGAGAGGAGAGAGAGAGAGTACAAGCTTAAAAATATTAATTAAAATAAAAATAACAATGCGACAAAGTCGATCGGTCTCACGGACTGGAGTGTGGCGAATTAGGGGGCGAAAAGGACTCGAAAAATAAGTGTGACTAGCTAGGATTATAATGTCGCAATTAATAAAATGATAGCACGAGAGCTTTTTGGGGATTTTCAATTTTTATATATTTCACACATTAAACCTACGTCAAATGTACACGGAAAGAACAATTTTACTGGAGTATCTAAAAATTTAGCTATAGATACATAATTATAGTATATTACAAAATAATTATATAGTAGGTCGCTGAAGTATGATAATAATGCTGTAAAAAATTTTGACATTTTAGCAATCAGCTTAAATGTTCTACATAATTATTTTGATGGTCCAACAAAATTATTTTCAGATCTGTATCTTGCTAAATTTTTAGATACTTCAGCAAAAAGTTTTTTCTATGGATTATTGTGCGACGCCGCGACGTCAGGCTCGTCAATATCGTTTTTATATTCATTCCATTCCACGATCGACGCGGATTTTCGATGATGTCGTCGCACATTTCGGCGGACAGGTCGGACGGAAACGGCGTTTTTACGAGCGGTTTTGTTGCCCCGGTTCGTCGGTAGTCAGCACACACCGTGCTTCACGCCGTCGGCGTCGCGCCGATGGAAGGCGCGGTTTTGCGGTCGTTTGCCGACGACTTCGAGGGCGTCCGTTACATGTCGGGAATAAATAAAAAGGAAAAGGAGGAAAATTACGGGAAAGGGAAGATGTAGGCGGATAGAGAGAGGCGCGTACACGCCTCGTCTTTTGAGAGGCGCGTTCGCAATAGTATACCGGAAGGAACGTCGCAACCGTGAACGGAGGGGAAGGAATGATGCAATGATATGGGGAACATAATAAAATGTATACAGGTAATTAACGTGCCTGTGATAACGGTAATTTATATAAATATTTAATAAAAAGAGAGAGAGAGAGAGAGAGAGAGAGAGAGAGAGAGAGAGGAGAGAGAGAGAGAGAGAGAGAGAGAGAGAGAGAGAGAGAGAGAGAGAGAGAGAGAGGGGAAGAAAAAAAGACGCGTAATTGTATTTATCTGGATCGAAGCTATACGGGGCGACTCAAGTAATTTGATCATCCTAATTATTTCTACATAAAAAATTGTTCATTATTTATTATTAAGTTAATTAAAAAATTAGTATAGCACAATTTCGAAAGCTTTGAAACTAAAGTAATAAAGGATATTATATTATAATAATTTCATACATTTATTTGAGCCACACAGATTATGTTCCAAAATAAATATTTAAATTAATCTACTAATAATATATAACAAAATTAATTTAATATAATGTCCTTTGTATAACAGTTTGATAAAATTATAGATAATTAGCTTGAGCTGTCTGGCATTGCCCGTCGAATCCGGAAAACATATTTTACCCCTGTTTACTCCGTTAGGGGTCGAATTTCTAAAAATCCCTTCTTAGTAGGTGTTTACATATAAAAGGAATATACTCCCCGAGTTTCATGTTTCTATAGGTTTAGGTGTTTGGGCTGGGCTTGATGAGTCAGTCAGTCAGTCAGGACATTTGTTTATATATATGTTACGGGCAAAGTCCGCATGGTGTGCAGTGTCGGCATTGTCCGGGCAATGTCAGCATTGCACAACGCAACTGGGCAAAGTAGTTTATTAGCGGACATTGCCCGGTTTGATGTGGGCAAAGTTAACACTGCCCATCCAGCGATGGCAATGTCAGCAACGATTATCACATTGCGGACTTTGCTCGGTTCCAAGTGGGCAATGTCGACAATGCTAAATCTCCGTGGGCTAAGCTGCGCTAAATGTCCGTCTATTTAGCGCAGCTTAGTCCATGGAGATTTAGCATTGTCGACATTGCCCACGGAGTCCGTAGTGGTCTAGGTTTCTCAATTTTTGGGACAGATACTTATGTAATAAAATTATTAGGTGCAAATTTAACAGTATTTATTAGAATATAGATCAAAAACTCAATACAATTATAGTTTCTCTTTTAAAATAAAATGAATACTTATTGAATTCACAACTTTTCATACAACTTTTATAAAGCAGGGCATACACACGTGTGTGTGTGCCCTGCTTTAACGAAAATCACAACTTCTATAAAGCAGGACATACACATGTGTTATGATACGAAAATGCGGTCTCGCTTCGTGTGTACTTGGCACGAGACACTACCATGTCTCTTGATCATAACATCATAGGTCACATTGTTCGATCGACGATCGAACACTTCAGTCTGTTAGTGGTCCTGCGATAACAATCTACGGAAAAATGAAATTATTTGAATTTCTATCCATGTGTGGAAGGCAAAATGAATTAATAGAGTTTTTGCGAAAATGTGGCGTAATTACGCTAGTTAAGCATCTGTTTGAGGCGGACGCCGCGCCATCTCGCGTAATAAATCTCAACTTTTTCCGGGAGAGATGTAAGTGACACGTAATAAATAGTTTTGACAAAACGCATTTATTTGCATATCTTAGCATAACACTTACGTTTAACAATGTCCGTAATTATTAAATGTGGATTTCAAAGCGTGAAGTTAAATTTGTTTAGAAAGAAAAGTGTTTCAAAAGGGAAAAAACTGTTTTACAGCAATCATGTTGGTCATATTAGCGAAGAAATTTTGCAGTTTAAAAGAATATTGCGAGGGACAGTTTTGAGAGAAACTCCTGGTGGATTTAGCACCAAAAATAATACTAATTTTTATAAACCTGTAATCGAGGTATAACACATAATATAGTAATATATATATATACCCAGATAGCACACATCTGCAAACATGTCCGAAACCGGGACATTAGACGTGTTTATGACGATTTTAAGACGTCTTATGTCTCAATTTTGAAACCAATTATTGGTTTTAATATAGGAAATATTGATATTTCAGTTAAATAATGATAGAGAAATCTTAAATTGCTCGTGTACGTGTAAAGCTGGAAAGGGATATTGCAAGCATGCAGCAGCGGTCTGTATTTTTGTGAACGAAGAGAATTTTAGATCAAAAACTGACGAACCTATGCTGTGGAATCGACCACCTGAAGAACAATTACAAAAATATAAAAAAACGTGTACAATTGATTCGCTTTTTCCATCAATGGAAGGAAATATCGTTCATAAGCAAAATTATTCCTTCGAAGATATCGTCGCAGTTACTCAGAATGAATTTCACATGAGTCAAAATTTTGAAATGATTTTTGCGGTGAAAGCTGAACTTAGCTGTGAAATTGAAAAAGGCAAAAATTCATTAGTTGTTATGGAACAAGAAAAACAATCAAAAGATTTAATTGGACAATTGTTTAAAGTACAAACAAAAAAACAATTTAAACTGTATCATGCTTACGAAATCCTTGAAAATAATATTTGCCTAAAAATGAGAGTAATAAAATGTCCCGCAAAACATGAAAAATTTTATGCTGAAGAAGTAACTCTGGATGAAGTACAGTGGAAAGACATTTGTTTTCTGTCATTTAATCAGTCGGATACAGTAATTTGGTACAGAAAACGGTATATTAGGGTAACTGCAAGCAGTAGGGCGCATCGAATAAAAACTCGTACAGATAATTTCGATAAATTAGCTTTGACATTTAAAAACGAAAAATACCAAGGTTATCAATCAGAAGCTATGCGGTATGGTATGCAAATGGAAGCTACAGCTCGTCAATGGTTTCAAGAGAAAACTAACTTTATTGTACATCAAACAGGATTAATAATATCTATAGATCAGCCTTTTCTAGGTTACAGTCCTGATGGAATCATTCGAAATGAAAATAATTATGAGTTACTTGAAATTAAGTGTCCATTTACTTGTCGAAATGCAAAAATTGTTGATTACGATAAAGAAATCACATATGTTCCCTATTTATTTTTTAACAACAAAAAAGCAATTGAATTGAAAAAAACACAAGTACTACACTCAAATTCAATTATCTTTATATATAATTAGAATTGAGCTTTGTCATTTTGTGGTTTATTCTAATTTAGATTCTGTTCATTTAAAAATATTTAGAGATGACGATTTCTTAAGTGTCTTAATACCTAAAATCGAAATGTTTTACTTTAAGTATTTTTTAAAAATCTTGCATGCATAAAAGTGCACGTAGTAAAAGTCCACTTTGTGATTTTTTTTAATTTAATATATAATTTATTAATAATATTAAATCTTAATATCTACCTATTAATACGTACAATGATATTAATATTACTATTATTACAATAATACTAATACTACAATACTCTACTAATACTAAATACTAATACTAATTCTCTATTAATACTTACTATTAATTCAATGTTTATATTAATATGCACGTAAAATATTTCCTTCATTCTGTTTATAAATGTGAAGAAGCTTATTTAGCAAATATATATTGTTACTTGTAAACTTATGTGCTTTCTTCTTCACCACGCAATATAAGGGGTTCTTTATTATTTGCTAAGACACATGCTACATAAACAATTTTGTCAATATAAGGTAAACACTCTATATTAATGTGATGTAAAATTTGAAAAAGTTTTATTCTTTGAATTGCTCTTTCTACGTGTATTCGCACTGAGGCTATATTATAGCCTTCAAGAACTTCTTCTGAAGTAAATTGCGGATTATACCCAAACGGTGGCATTACCAATGTACATTTCCGTTTTAAAATTTCAGTTCTTATCGCTGGAAAATCTTTATCAGCCAAAACTAAATCGCCAGGTTCAATTAAATTTAAAAAACCACAATCGTTTGTAATAAATGAGTCACTTGAACGACCGCCATAACCTTTCGAAACAAAAGTTATTAAACCTGAAGGACTAATTGCTATTAAATATTTAACGGTAAAACACGATTTGTAAGAGGAATACATAAGTGCCCTTTGTTCGACTGTTGGAGGAGTATCACATTTTAGTTCTGTACAATCTATTATTGCTCTGCAATTGGGATAATTAACAAACGATTGTGGCATTGTTTTCTTGATTGCTTCTCTTGATGGCCAAAATAACCATGTTTTTGTTTTTTCATACAATGTATTCAAAGTGCTATAAAAAATACTTGATGCAGTAACTTTAGAAATATTAAATATACACCCTAAAGCGCTGAAACTAATTCCCAATTTCATTTTCATCAGAAAAAGAAGCAATCTGTTTTTGGCTGATAAACTTCTGTAAAATGATGGCTGGCCGATAGCTTTTGGCCTTATAAATTGCATTAAAATTAAATACAATGACAAGGATATGCTACCTAATTGTTTCATCGTAGAATCGTCTTTTATATTTTCGAATCCCTTAAATCCCTCCTTCCATTCGTTGTCAGGACCAATGCGAGCATCTTTTTTTTCAACTAATAAACTTTGTGGTACAATAATCCCTTTCTTCGTTTTTTTCTTCAATATTTGTATGTTTGTTTGTATTTCTGCTTCATGAAGGACAGAATCTATAGAGCAAAAAATAATGCTTGGAACATCATCTTCTTCCACCACATAAGAAGCATCTGTCTGAATACCAATCTCATTCGTTTCAACTGTTATAGATGGAACTGAATGACAATGATTTGACACATCTATATCATCTGGAAGTACAAAATTTAACCACATGATTATCAAATTATTGCACAATACAAAATTATATATTTTATATCTATACGTAACCATAATTTTAACTACTATTTGTACCTTTTTAAATAAATAATTAATTGGAGAAAAATAAGACTATTCTTAATTACTATATATAAATTATTGTTTTACAAAAACGTACAATCACTACTTGACGCACATAAAGCTTCTACATTCTTTCGTCTAGCTTCTAAACGTTTGGCTCTATCAGAATTAACTAATGTTTTTTTTCTATAAATGGGTGGAAAAATAGTTGGACAAAATGCTTCGTTCCCGGGATTATCCGATTTTGCTCCACCAACAAAATGAGTGCTGCATATTGTTGAATTTTTCGTAGGCATCCATGGCTTTCCGTCTTTACTAAAATAAGCAGTAGTAAAATTTGCTATTTTAAATAATCACAATTTTGTCATTGATACACTTAATGGATTTATATATCCTGATACAAAAATTAGTCTGAAGTAGGTCTGAACAAACTTCTAAAATTGAGACATTTAAAACTTATTTCAAAACAGTTATTAGACTATAAATTATTTTGCCCAGAATACTCATGATTTTTTTAATTGATTTAATTTTATATGTTATAAGTTTTCTTTCTCTCTTTTTCTCTTTATTATAATAAAAAATTTTGTTAACTAAATTTTATTTACATACTCATTATTAACAGTATATATGACTGCGAAACATATATATGATCTTTTTCAAAACAATTTTTTAAGGTTTTTAAGGTTAACTTTTGTAGTTACATTTTCATTCCAATAATACCCAGAGATTATATAATTGTTTGAAAAGATATTATTAATTATATTACAAATTAATTATATTACAAAAAAATCTTTATTACAATATTGAAAGACAATTTTAAAAGACACAACGATACTTACGTCAAACGTCGCACCACAGTTATCCATTTCTTTTTTCGCTCTATTTCCCATGGACGATTTGGAAATGAGTAAAAACGAACATTTTTTGTATTCTTTCTTGTATTTTTGCACCCCACTACACAACAACAATTATTAGAATTCTTTTTCTCTGCAGAACTCATTTTCTTTTATCGTTGTTTCTCCCGGAAATATTTCGACACGGCGCTACACGGTGGCGCTGAGAACGATGCTTAACTAGCGTTCCGCATAGGTTAAATGACGCGCTTTAAAAGTATTTAACTGTTTAAAGCGCGTCATCTAACCTATGCGTTCATACATATACTATTTCCACATAAATATCAATTATTTATGTCTATTAGTACTCAAAATAGCTGCTATACTTTCCAAACTTTTTTTGTTAATAACTTTTTAATAAAAAGCGACCCCCGACTTTTTCGTGTGCGTATCCCCACCGCCCGACTCTCGAGTGGCTCTCAATCCCCGCGGATCAGTTGGCGATACTGGCGTGAGCGCGGGATGATGTACTATTGTATCATGATCTATATTCTAATAAATACTGTTAAATTTGCACCTAATAATTTTATTACATAAATATCTGTTCCAAAAATTGAGAAACCTAGACTACTACGGACTCCGTGGGCAATGTCGACAATGCTAAATCTCCATGGACTAAGCTGCGCTAAATAGACGGACATTTAGCGCAGCTTAGCCCACGGAGATTTAGCATTGTCGACATTGCCCACTTGGAACTGAGCAAAGTCCGCAATGTGATAATCGTTGCTGACATTGCCATCGCTGGATGGGCAGTGTTAACTTTGCCCATATCAAACCGGGCAATGTCCGCTAATAAACTACTTTGCCCAGTCACGTTGTGCAATGCTGACATTGCCCGGGCAAAGCCGACACTGCACACCATGCGGACTTTGCCCGTAACATATATATATATATATATATATAGATATATATATAGATATTGCAAAATTATAGTTCAAGTTAAAACGTGTTCATTATTTACTATAAAAATCTTAATATTAGTAGGAATAAAGCTTATGCTAATATTTATTTAAAAGTTGCAGTAACAATAGGCTATCATTTATGATCATTTATCATTCATAATAAACATGATGATAAATATGATAAATCATATATTAATTATTAATAACATTTAATATATGTATATTATTATATATCCAATCTTATATTATTATATCCAATATTAATATTGATATGATTTATTTTACTTAGGTACTATAAAATGCAATATTATATTTATTCTCTTTAATAATATTGTATTTCAATATTATATATCTCCTGATTTTTACCTACATGAAAAATGTTAAATTATTTGACTGATTGTGAGATCATATATTTAAGTTTTTAAATAAATATGGATCAACAAATTTAATTTTTTTTTTAATTTTATCACTCGAAATTCTTTAAATTTTTCAAGGCATTATTACAATCCTTTGTAATAATGCAAAATCAAAATTATTATAGATGATATTGGTTTTTACATTAAGAACGTTTAATGCGTTTAAGGCGATGAGGCACATTTTTACGCGCGTGGTTGCTCGTCGCAATTCCGAGAGACAAATAGGAGGAAGAAACAGCGAGAGAAGCTGCTCTCCGTGGTGTGGCCAGAAAGAAAAATCTCGGTTATATTTCACACGCTGTCGAAGTGTCGTGTGTGCACGCGTGCGTGTTCATGCGTGCGTGTACACGCACCGGCATGTACACGGGTGTCCCCGTGCTCCTCTCCCACGAGGAATACCAACCCGACCGTGTCGTCGTCTTCCTCGCTTTTTTTTTCACACCGGGTTTTTTTCTCTTCTTTTTCAGAGTCTCTCTCTCTCTCTTTCTCTCTCTCTCTCTCTCTCTCTCTCTCTCTCTCTCTCTCTCTCTTAATTGCTTTCCAGAGGAGCGAAGATAAGCTCTCGTCTCCCCTTCACCCTTCTTTGGCATCTTAGTTATTTCTTAATGTTATCTATAGTCAGCCGACACTTTCCGGACACAATACAAAAAACAAGCGAATGAGAGAGAGCTATAAAGCTTTTAAAGATTTTCAAACCTATCTGTCTTAAAGCTCGATTTATAGTGATAGTAATAGTGATAATGATAATCTAAACATCATTGAAATACGATTTAATTCTTATCCATGATAATTCATACGAAATAATCCTACTCTTACTGAACTAATTTCCATAAATTATCGTAGAAATATTAAGTACTAATACAATGTATTAGTTCACGAGTAACAAATGTTAATAGAAACTAAGCATCAAGTATAATGGATTTACAGTGTAGAGTATAACGTGTTGAATTTAAAGACTTGTATTTCCTCGTTGCAGCTATGAATTGCGTGATGCCAGAAGCAAAAAATTATGTGAATTATTTTTTGGTAATATATGTCAAAATAAATTAATTTTTTTCGTTTATTGTAACGTCACGTTTAATATATGGACGACTTTCTTTTCAGTGAGTAAATAAGTAGCTGTAAATCTCGATCAATTGTCGTAAGAAACATTTTTACAAATGTAGGACATGCATATTGAATCATACATGCATTTATTACTGCATAACAATAAAGAAAAGTGCAATTTTTACTATATCTTATTAATTTACATTATCAAATGTAATTGATAATATAGTTTGTGTTATAAGAAAATATTAATATATTTTGACGTATAGCATAAGAAAAAATTGCTTAATACTCAATTAATGGTCGATAATGGTTTAATGAGAATCGTAAGAAACGTATAATAATTTCGTTATAGAAACGATAAAAAAGTACATATCTACTACATACAACAAGCGGAAGTAACGATTATTTGTGACGATTATGTAACTGTTAAAACAACATTAAGATCGAACGGTACGATCGAAGAAAACGAAGCGAGAAATATGAAGTACGTACGCTATGTTTACATGGTGCTCGCGATTTTTCCGAGATGGGAGGAAATTGGTTCCTTAGAGCGTAACGGTGATGACAAGAAACAACAACTCCGTGTACATGGATGATCAAGCCTCATCCGCTAATTGGTAAGCGGCACGGTCGTCAATAGCAGAATCGAGGCGCGGGCAATTCGTGAATATCGGCGTTTATTCGCTCGATTCCGAAGGTACGTTCCCGTTCTTCGTTCTTCACTGACTTAATTCGCTTCGCGAGAATCGCCGGACTCGCTATTACGCGAAACGGCGAGATAACTCCCGTACACCGCGCGCTAAGCACGACCCGGTCGTGCTCGGCTAACTCGAGGCTCTCGATGTATCAATTAAGGCGAGATGAGGACGATCAGGCATGAGCGCCACTCGGAATATCGATGTTCGGGAAGAAAACGCCCTTGTGGGAAACGACGAGAAATCCCGTTCGTTTCCAGTTGCACAGTGAGAGAGATTCAGTATTGAATTGAAGCGTGTGTACGTTTCTCTATATAGCAACAATCTCCATTATATCCGACTTTGGCTTCTTTCTTCGATATTGAAACTACATACGTTAACGTGGCGTGGGCATTAAAGTTTCGATTTTGCAATGTGCTTGATTATTATGCACGTCTTACAAAAAATTTGGAGTTTATTTTTTCTCTTTATACTGCAAATTTTAATATATAATTTAATTATTTTATAATATATAAAATTTAACGCGTGTTTATGTGTGCACATAAATTATTTTATTTGATTGTCATTTGTTAGAATGACGTTAATTAAACTTTCCGAAAATGCTAAAATAAGAGTAACGTTAAAAAAATCTTTTATCGATAAAGTTGAAAGATTTATTATAAGTTAATGAGTTGGTTCTGTATTAATAATGATGTTCATCCTTCTTTAAAATAGAACAATATGTAAAGTGGAATTAATAGGAATTAAATTTTCGAGAAGAGCATGTAAGTTTTAATACAATCAAAGCGTATTTTACAGTGCTATATTTGTCAACGTAATATGGTACAGCGCGGAACTTATTAAAATAACAACTAACTCAGAAAGTATTATAACTGCAACCAATGTTAAGACGATATTAATTAAATTTCTCGAGTAAAACAGGACTATTTCTGGGGGATTATGGTAAATGACGGTGAAGCGCGTCTTGCGAAGGCAAGGGTATCTTCATGAAGGATCGCACGGTGTAAGTTGTCGAAGCGTGGCTTTTTCGACGGATTAGTGGCAGATAATTTTGGAACAATCGCGAACGGGGCACACGGTTCACTAATTGCCACTAAGAACGATTATTACGCGCCGGAGCGGAGGAGCCATTGGCGGAGCGATCCGAGGCGTGAGTAATCCGAGAGGGTACAGTTAGGTATCTCACACAACGGGGCTCCTCTCACGTGCCGGGGGCCAATTCCCCAGGTCGCGCGTCGCACACGCGATTTGATCCGTTTCTTTTTGAGGTAGGTTATTACCGTTTTCTTTGGAAGTTAAGTCTCCCGAGTCTCTCAGGCCCGCCCATTTTGTTTAATCTAAATGGAATGTGCGACCGGTCATTAAATCATTTTCTAAAAATATATTATGTACTTGTGAAACGCGCCGCGGGGTGATCGCGCGATGACCGGAACAAATTGCGCACGCCGTTAAAAATGTTGGACCACGTAGTGATAGTATCTCTTAAAATTCCAAAATTGAATAATATTTTTTTTTCCAAATTTGATGTCTACCCAGATTGATTTACAACAGTTTTGCAGTTTCACGACTAGTACTTTGCATGAGATGAAATGATAAGATATAGCAGATATTATAAAACACGTTAAAATCCAAAGAGCTTAAATTACAATTTTATGGTTGTCATGCGTCAATTTGATTACTCACAGGATGTTTCAAGTTTGTATATTACCGAATTAAAACGCTAGACAGAATTACGTAAACATGGATAGCAAAATTGGTTCTTCGCTTTTCCTCATCACTTTTTATCAAGCTTTATCGAGACACATCCGATCGCAGAAAAGTTCTACGATGTCTCATTGTATGCATTAAACGATATTACTTTGCACGCCTTATCGGTATGATATTCAAGTCAACCGACACACTCTTGATTTAAGCGATTCGTCACATTTCCCATTGCGTCCTCTCAGCCACGCTTATCCGCATTATCTTTATACGATTTCACGCACGTCAGGTTGCACGTTTCCTAATGGCTTATCCGCGTCGCGGGATGTAGACTTACGCGTGTCTAATAGCTTGATACAACGTGTATGTACCTACTATGTATTACGCTGAATCTCCTTCGCCGCTATCGTTTCACTTCGCGCGTAAAGCATCGAGCGAGACCTACCGTAAGCTGCGCAAGAAATCAGTACACGTAATGAATTATGTATCGCGACGATTTGCTAATTTCACGAGAAATCGATAATCGCGATAATCAAAGTGATCGCTATCTAACGGTCGACCTTGCTTAAGCTTTCGCGGATACGATTTTTCTCGGTAAAATCACATTTTGGCGAAACTTCCGAAAACGTCTATGCTCAGATTTAGGTCAAACTTTGTAAATAGGTTCCTTTTAGATAAAAAAGACATATACCAAAAGGATTTTTTGCGACTCCAAAGTTTAGCAACTTTTTAAATATTTTTTCGAATTAACTCAGTATATTACGAGCGAACTAACTCAGTATATTACAAACCAAAACAGCTCTCAAGTATAATGTAAACAACCATAAAGTCATACCCGTCAAAGTCATAACATAAACATCATTGGCGAAACTTCAGAAAATCAGAAACGTTGTAAACCCATGTGACAACTCGTCTCGCGTGAAAAGTGTATGCGTGGAGGCAGTAGGTTCCGCCCCCTCTGCGGGGGGCTCCACTACTATTAAACTAGACACATAGTGTGCCTTACAAAGTACATGCGTAAACTTTTCACGCGTGGAAAGTTGTAAACCCATGTGGCATCTCGTTTCGCGTAGAAAGTGTATGCGCGGAGGCAGCAAGTTAAAAATGTTGAAAAAGTTGCTAAACTTTGGAGTCGCAAAAAATCCTTTTGGTATATGTCTTTTTTATCTAAAAGGAACCTATTCACAAAGTTTCACCTAAATCGAAGTATGGACGTTTTCGGAAGAACAGCCTTTAAATAAACTATTAGACATCACGCTTCGCGCACGCTATTTAGCTTTAACATTATATTATTACTATTACATTATTAACCTCTTGATACACATAAAACTGTCAAAATATACGATAACAGATGCTCACGAAGTCAGCGCAATAAGAGAACCAATCAGCATCGCGGAAAAGCGTCAACAATAAAATCTCTTACACGGCTTTTTTATGAGCGGATTCCTCTTTCAAGAATATCATTAATTGTTACTAATATATCCCAGACAGCACCATATAAAAAATTAGGACATGCGTGCTGTCTGGGATTATTTTGAAAATTGCTATGTGTATAAAATAGGTTTCTTCAACAAATTTTATTTTAAGAGATCTCTATAATGGCATATTTACTCCCTCTTTTCGAAATCGATAGACCGCAAGTAGCATTCGTCTCGCACGCTTCTCCCGACGTGCATGTTCGAATTGTTCGAGTCACCTAGAATATCTGCTCGTCGAATCGCCTGAGGCGAACGGGCGGCGGCGTGCGATTGCCATGCGTGTCGGGGCGATGAGCACGAGAGCCACAAAATTACGCGGAGGGATCTCAGGGATCCCGATTGTCGGGGCCCGTGAGAATTACCATTTCTCGGCTCCGAGGTAAGGAATTCTCACGAGTCGCACACGTGTGCGCGCGCTGAGCGCTCGAGCTCGTGCGATTCTCGCGAACTGTAACGCAAACGCGTTGACTTTGTGGGCGATCAACACTATCAACAGCGTTGCGACGAAGGATTGAAGTAAATGTAACTTACAAGAGTTGATGCTGCGGGGACAAACCTTTTCCGTTGCGTTAAAGGATTGCATCAAAGGATGAGAGATATATTATTTACACAGTAAAATTAAAAATTAAAAAATATATAATGTCAGAAATTTTGAAATAGATGTGTTTCAGAGGATAAAGTTCAGAGACGAAGAAAGGAAGATTCAAAAAATTCTTTGCAGCACCGTTTCATTGAGAAACTAATATTATATTTCCAAAGATATTTTCATTTTTCCTCATAATTATTATTTGTGTTTATAATACTATTTTTTGACACGCGCGCGCGTTACTATACAGAGTGTCGAATTTTAAAATTTACAGTGCTATACCGATGATTTTATTGAAAAGTGTTTCAGACAAAAGTTACATGGTTTGCAATAAACGTATGAAAGTAAAGTCATCGAAATATGAATACTTTACGAGATATATTTAATACATTTTATATTAAAAATATTATGACAAAATTTAAAATATCTCAGGAAATTCTTAACAAAAGAGAGCTTTATTATAGTGTTTTGAAAATGTCTCGGCGAGATCTACAACTTGTATCTCAAGAAAAAAATCAAGTTTTATTTAAGAAATTAGTCACCTTTAAAATTTCTTAAAAACGATGACATTTACGACATGACTCACATCTGGATCATGTGTCCCTCTCTGAACCCTCTAAAAATAACCCTTCAAAACCCTTCATTTATTAAAAAAAGTAACGAAATAAATCTAATGGGTAATTAAATAACAAACTAAATTACACCAATTTTATTTAATTCTGATAATGCGTTCAAAAGAAAATAAGCTCAAAACAATGAAAAAAGCAGAAACTTGAAAAAACCTTTCGATGATCTTTGTGTAAATACTACATTCGTAGCATTCGCTTTAGTTTAACAATTAGTAGCTAGTTATTTTAAAAATCATCAAAAAAACGTGATTTTTAAAATTTTCATTAGTTATAACTTTTTAACGAAGTGTTTCCAGACCTATGTTTATAGAAAATTTTTTTTTATTCCAAATTTAATTTCCCTATAAGACCCTGAAGTTTTATTGACCTCGATGTGGAACACCCTATATTGAGTATTTTCGAGGGCAATGCAATATTAGTGGAGCTACTGCATTATGTGTTGTACTTCAGCACGCATTTTAATCATATTTGATCAGCGGTGAGATTAACACGTGCATCGTGAATTATGTTTGCAGTACCGAAATTGGTTTTAATTGCATTAATAATTTAATACAATTTAATCTCGCGCGATCAAGAGATCTAAAAATTCATTTATTTTTAGTATATCTCGATCATTTTACATTGGTATATATATCATATTGAATTAAGTAAACACTAATTAAGACGCAAATGCTTGTACAATCATATATGCGTATCTATGTCACGCGGAACGATTCACACGAAAACACACACAGTACGTAAACTTTTGGATTAGCCACGTCATCTATGTAAATGTCAGTTACCAGCGCGGAAACACACGCGACGGAAATTAATGGCATCAACCGAAGCTCTCTGATTGCAATTTTGAAATGGGGACACTCGAAATCGGACGAAGCGCGTTGGCTTGAATACGAGTCTGTCATCGCGAAATGACGGGGAAACAATATGCGATTAAGCATGTTTGCCCTCTTGATTTTCAGATCTATCCCTCGTTCGTGAATGATGTCAGCTTTTAAGACCACTAATTGATGATTGCTCTTAAAGCTTAATTAATTTTGTGTTTGTAATCCGTGCATCTTAATCTTCCAAATAATAGAGAGATTATATATTGTATAATTTGTATTAAACTTAACTATACGGATGACAAAGAAAACGGAATAATCAAGTCAACTCTGATTATTAAACACGATAATTACGGCCCAACTACTTTGTTAGTCCAAGTAGTTGGGCGAACGTGGAATTCACAATATACCTTATAGCTAATAACGACCAGTGGATTGCGCGCAGCACGATCGATATTTGACAACGGATACTTACGCTTTTCAGTATTCAGCAATTATAGGCACTACAATTAATCGCTAATGAGACTGATTGTTTTGCGAGGCTATGATTATTGATGAATCACGGCGTATAGAGATAGAGAGTCTAGTCATCAAATTCTCTCCCGAGTTCACTTTCAATTGTTTCTTCTTTGGGGCTCGGTTAATTTCTTGAGTGAAAGAAAAAAAATTTAATACAAAGATCGTGTCACCCTATCGCATGATGTCAGAGATATCTCTATTATGCATATTTCTAATACAATCGCGATAAGGTATATTTCGAGAATCGTGGAATGTTTCACAAGATGTATCGTAAACTTTTTCTCAGGGAAAAAAAGATCCGCGTGTAAATAATTCCTTAAATTTTCTATTACTTTTATATCATATTAGAAATTGACATCTACAGTATATTAATGTCATTTATTTTTTAGTTGAAATGCCTTCATGGAGAATATTTACCAATCGTGATTATGATATATCTCGTACAGACATAATATATATTATCAGAATCCATTAATTTGATAAAGTAAACGAAATTCTATTCCAAGTTTCCAACTTTTCCATTTTATTTTACTGTAGGTAACGTAAATTAAGTCTATTGTAATATTAAATTAGGAGAAGAAAAACTCTTTTTATAGATTTATAATCTCGGTTTCTCACAGTTTTTAACGCTTTTAATTGCTATACATGTGCAAAAATAGTATTATTTTTAGGTAAAAAGTACTTGTCCTGTATTTGTCCTTTACATTTTACGCTAAATATAATAATCAATTTTAGCTTTATCAGACGAGATTTTTGTGTACAAAAATGTTTTTAAGCTTAGATATATTTTGCAATTTATACGCGCAAAGTAGTTAATAAAAGCATCATATATATAATGTCGTATATTAACGTAAGCATTAAGATTAGGAAGAGCATGAAAAGATTGCTATTAATGAAGCCGTCTAATATCGGCTTACTCTTCAATCACCGTAAAGGTTCTCCGGTCCGATTAATCTACTAATTTAAATGCAATCGTTATCAGACGCGATCTTTGACAGTGCATGAGCCGCAGATCGATAGTAATTACGGCCGTCTACGACAGAATGTAATTGAAGTATCATCCGGGACAACGGGTAGTCGGAAAATAAATCCAGTATAAAGCGCTCTCGACCTGCTCCTTCCACTCTTATTCAGCAATAATCTTCGCCGCGGTGCTTAACCCCCCATGAAAGAGGGGGGGGGGGTGGCACGGTGTTGCATCCTGCTGCACAACTCAAGGATGCACTGTTACGCATACTACATTACGGTTATTTTTGTAATGGAAATAACGGAAGTGCGAGTACGAGCGGCTACTAAACAATAAAAACGGTATATGTATCTCCATATATTCCGCTCACGTTTACATCCGTTAGTCGTTAGAATTAGTACGGATATTTCCGCATTTGAATAAAATAAAAATCGCTTAATCCTTTCTGTCCGTAAAAATTTTTAAAAATTGAAACCTCCATTCGGAGATATGTAAAATAAATACAATAGATCCAATTACACAGTTGTCTCAATTGCAAAGTCTGGATTATTTTTTCGATTTGTCTTTGTTAGTTGATTTGGTTATGTCGATTAATCGACAGCTCAATAACCGAAATCTATCGCGAATTCTTTCTTCTCTCGTTACTCGATTTTTCTGTTTAATTTGATTAGCGAACTGTAACGTAAACGATATAAGAAAATTAATATCTTTTTCATTTTTATTTTAACTTTTCCTGTGATTGGATTAATCCTTGGCATAAGAATAAGTATTCGAATAATGAACTATCATTTTCAATCTGATCATGCTTTGCGTAGTTTACATATTTTACAATCCAAAAAGAGTGTAAACGCTGTGAGAAATACCTTGTCGATATAAGTCTACGGCGCGGCGCAAGAGCAAAACTATTAATGGCGTGGGCGATTGCCCCATCGTAAATGCATAATGGAACAACCCATATAGACATGTGCAGCGACCGTGCCGGCTCAACGTGGTTAATCGAAACGATTAAAACCGGTCTCGTATTGCCAAGGGTCATCCTCGCGTGTTCATAGATGTTATAAGGGAACCAACGATTCCCTCAAGTTTTCAAGAGATGCAAAAAATTAATCTCAAACCGACGTTTTATTAATTAAATTTTTACGAAATAAATTATTGATAATATTGTACATTGATAAATTATTAATTAAATTTTCACGAAATAAATTATTGATAATATTGTACATAAATTTGGTAAAAAAACTATTTGCAGTAAATGCAGCGAAATAGAAAAAAGGAGAGATTAGATTTTAATGAATTTCTCAATTAATAATTTTTTAAATTACATTCTTCTGATTTCTCTAGAAAAAATATGCAATTAAAATATGTTAAAATTTTATCCAATAGATTAAATATTATTTAATATTAATGCTCTCGTTGCAAAATAAGTACTTTAAACACTTATAATTAGAGAGACAATTCACTTATTATTATTATTATTATTATTATTATTATTATTATTATTATTATTATTATTATTATTATTATTATAATTATTATAATAAAACTTTAATTTGTCTTACAAGAACTGGAGTGCACACATTTGTGTTCCTTTAAATTTAAAATTCCCGTAAAAAAAAGAAGAATGCTAGTAAAAAGTAAAGATTATCAAAATTTTGCAAATTATCAGATATTTGCCGCAAATGTTAAATATAAAATGTATGTATTGTATAAATTTAACAATTCTGGTACAGAAAAGTAACTTTACAGAAAAATTAATTTTATATCAACGAAAAAGAAAATTTGTCTGCGCGACCACGATCGTTCTACATCGAGGATGATGCGACGCGTATGTTACAGTGAGCAGGAAATGTTGTGTACTGAGCAAGGATGTAATGCGGAATATATGCGCTTCCAGTTTGCAAGAAGATGTGGAAAACGATGCCGCGATGATACTAGATACTATACCTCGCAGGTTGCGATTAGCGGGAAACGACTCATGTCTATCGATGCTTATCGCGGTCGATCGTCGAACGCCTCTCTCTATACCTGCCGGTCTATTATGAGTTCGAAGATGTGAAATACTAGGCGCACGGGTAAATGCATAGTTTTCGATGCAGTTTGACGGTAGGCGGGCGCGAGAGCATTGCCGATGCATTATGTTTTTATCGACGCTACGGGGATCGTACGTGAGGTGTTTTGCGGTTAATGATGGACAAATAAGCGTTCATGCGATTATAGAGATAAATATATGCCTATGTAATTCTTACAGTACCGGAGATCCGAATCTGTCGAAAAGATAACAAGCAAAAGACAGATTTTAATTACGAGAGGAAGAAACAACTTATAAAGAAGTGTATGCACGGATCCAATTATAAAGTTTAATAAAGAATAACTTCTTCTTAAACCATAAAATGAGAAAAATTGTTTTTCTCAGTCTACCATCAGAAACTTCATAATTTTGAAAAGTTTCAAGTTTCAGATTACAGTCGTAAGAAAAGATTATTTTAATGTACCTTATTATATTGAAGTTACGTCATGTGTAGTATCATCTTGAAAAAGTTTTATTTTATTCAAAATTAACGGAAAACCGGGGCGAAGTCGTCACTATTTTTTCGGTGCCGATTTTTAACAACAAAACAAATAATTTTAGTAAAATGTGATATACCGTTGTAAAGAGTGAACCCTTGGCTACAAAATTTATACGGACATTTTTGGTCTTATGTGTGAGATATTTAATTAAATAGAATTTAATTTTTAGTTACATTGATTATAATTATAATTTATTAAAATATTGTATGTACTTATATGCATTAATCCTTTTTTCGCTTAAAATATAGGATATTGTTATTAAAATTTATATTTCATAAATCTCTTTTATATAGTGGTGTCATATTCAGAAATAAAATATTTACCAGCGCAAATTAAAGTTTTATCAAAAGTTCTATTCATACTGAGATTTTTCACTCTTTCAGTTTTTTACATCTATTACAGGACTTTGAACAAGGTAGAGATTTGCTTTCGGTGCGGTTCGGCAAGAGGCAAAGTACGGGACCACCGGTCGTTGATATCGGTTCTCTCTGCCGGCAAACCGCCGGTGTTCATAAATCAGCACGGGGAATACGTATGGGATAATGACGAGGGACGAAGACGATGATGAAGAGTCTACGTAGAAGCGTATGGATGTTACCACCGGGACAACTGATACAGCAGGCGACCGGGAATTTACGACGCGCGATAGTGATCGAAATGGAAAGTTATAGGCCGTCTTTAGAATTGCGGAAGGTTTATAGTCTAGCTGGTGTGGCTGATAATCAGCAAAACTGAGTGACAGTTAGAATATTGGACGTTTGTTACGATGAGGTGGTCGAGCTATTACACGGAAAACCTAGTTATTACTAGAAAAAATATAGTTATTCGCTAGAGAAAATGTATAATAAATGTTTAAATGTACGAATGATCTAATGAATAAATATCTATCAACATATTTAAAAAATATATATAAAAAATAAGTAGATAAAGCATATTTATAATTACTTGTCATATTCCTATGTTATAGCTGTTTCATTTTTTATTTATTTTTATTTGCAATATGTTAAA
Source organism: Temnothorax nylanderi (assembly GCF_030848795.1). Lineage (NCBI taxonomy): Eukaryota > Metazoa > Arthropoda > Insecta > Hymenoptera > Formicidae > Temnothorax > Temnothorax nylanderi. The sequence goes on along the minus strand of NW_027249362.1, from coordinate 215,728 downwards.
AGGGGAATCGAAATATGCGTCTTTGTATTTTTATACAGTTTTTAAAAGCTGTCAAATTTTTATTCATTAGAGACCTGAAAATACAAACTGAGAAGTATATAAGAATTTCTAAAGAAGAAGAGATAAAGGGGATTTATATATTACATATTTATGAATCGAGATAAGAATATTTAAGGACGAAGAGCGAAGATGATGATGGAGAATCTGTATGGGAGTGTCTAAGCGATACGGGCGAAGCCGCCGATACGACAGGTGATTGAGAATTTATAGGCTACGATGCTATCGAAAAGGAAAGTTACGGACTGCGCTTAGAATCACGGAGTGGTTATGGATGGATTGTATCGCGGTATATAGTTTCCAGGCACAATCTCTTTATGTTCAATTCGCGTTCTCTAAGCTGATATTAAAAGGAATACGTTCACGGAAAAAAAGGATTTGCTACTATACGGACAAATAACATTTTTTTGCTGCGAGAGCTAATTAATTTTGCAATAATAGCAAAACCTTTTGCTGCAATAGCAAAGTTCAGAAAAACTGTTTGCTATTGCAACAAAATGTTTTGCTATTATTGCAAAATTAATTAGCTCTCGCAGCAAAAAATATTAGTTGTCCTATATTTAACAAATAGATTTGCTGTTGCAGCAAAACCTTTTTTTCCGTGTTGTTACAGGCTTACGCTCATGATTAGATGCTAACAATCAAAACCTCGGTACCTGAATTTTAAAGTAAGATTCTATCTGCATCAATTCCATTCAATATTAATCGAAGAAAAAAATTCCTTTAAATATTCAGCCCTAAAGCTTAATAATATTGTATTTTACGTTATGACGTTCTTACGAAGGCGATATAGGGGAGAGTTGGCAATTACCGCGCGGTTGACAATTCCGCGCAATTGTTTATCTCAATAACTATTTGTATTACGCGCCTACAATGATGTTAATATCATAGAGTAACGCGAAATACCCCACCCGCATGCGCCGTCAATGCGTTCCGGCCGTCCATGTAAACACAGTGCGCTCTGGAAGCTTCTCTGCTTGCTCGTTGCAATTTTGCTGGTAGTTTCGATAAGAGGTGAGTAATATAATATTTACATTAGAGAAATAAATTTGACGGATTTGATAGGCTAAAACACTATAAAATTAGGTTGCAAAGTGATTTTAGAAACACGCGTTTCTTTCCTATATATTTTAAGGTTGTAAAGTGAAATGATTGAGTTTGATAATTTCGCGCCCAAGGTATAATACTCATAGGTATAATGATAACTGTGTGTTAAGAGTTACCAAGACTGTTTAGTTTACAATGTAAGGTGCCTACAGAAAAGATCGTTGCTTAAGTTTTGATTTAAATTTATAATGATCGTTATTTGTTAACGCATTTACTTATTTTTATATGTAGGTACCTACTAGACGATATTAATGCATAAATATAAAAAAAACATTTTGTTATTGTGTTCTACTTCATGTCACTGGCTGAAGCCAGAGTAATTTTTATAGGTACGGCTTTATTAAACTGGGCACGATTTTATCAGACCTGGTCACGATATTATCAGACCAGTTTGATAATACCGCGTTTTCTCATTTTTTGGAAAATTATTAAAATTTCAGTTTGTGTTTAACTTTCAAGATTATTGCTATGATATATGGATAGCCAAATAAATGACCTATCTAAAACTGCACAGTTTGTTTTTTTGAAGCATTTCTGAGCTTAGATATACGCTTCGGTTCTTAGGGGCTCGGTAATTGCCAACTCTCCCCTAAACGTAATGGAGATGACGTCATTATGTGATAACTCTAATATAGCAGCGATTACGTGATTGATATACTTAAAAATGTCAAGTTTCATCTAAAGTGTCTTTGTTCTTCATATTTATAATTAATCATACGATTGATTGACGTACAATGTGTCGAAATTAATTATCGAAATAAGGAAAGCCAAGTTGGAAAAAAGTATGAAGGCGAGGTACCATTAGTGATAATTTTTTGAATACTTATATCTGTTTATTATATGTATGTTTGTAACTGTGTAATAAATGACGGCGAGAGATACTACTTTTAACGCTTTGACGGTACGAGAAATAACGATAATCGATTTTTCACCTATCAACGACTTCGCGGGCTATGTTGATGAGGAGAACGCGCAGTCTTTGTATATTTCAAGCGAACCATATAAGCAACTTTATTCTACTCGTGAAGTTATTATTGGACTAATTTCTCTTGTAAAGGGCAGTTTTAACTTTTTAAGTTTATTAGAAGATTACTTTTTTGTTCGACATTGTTTAACGTCGGTTAACAAGGATTAAATTCAAAAGTTATGTTGTTTAAATTGCACGTTAAAGGATTGGCCTTTGCAATCTCGCGCGAGATTTATACGGAGCTTCGTACAATTCAGTGCCAGTTGCTACTACATTGTTTTGGCACCGTACATCACTAAAGCTTCATTGAATAACGACAGTTGGATAATCCAATAAGAGAGTCAGGCTTGGTGAAAATCACGGTTGTTGTATTTCGGAACAGAAAAAGCTGCCGCAATCTCTATCGAGATACGCAGAAAATACCATTCATAATAAATTATGACGCACAAACTTTTAAAAGTTGTAGCATCGAAATAAAAAAGATAATATAAAAAAATATACTTTTTTAATTATTAAAAAAATGACTCCACATATAAGCATTCAGATAAAATGTTTAATAAGAGTTTAATAAATTACATTAAAAAAAATTATACTTTTTTCTGATTTAAATAAATAATTTTTTATCTCTCGCTCTCATATGCCGAGAAATTTTAAAGTCAATTTTAAAATAAAAATCGCGAATGTTCTGCATATTCCTATAGAGTTGTGATGCATTAATATGCTTGATTGCAAGTCTGCAATCTTTAATTGCGGAGGCAGGAAGCGTACAAGATCGATCGTTTATGAAACTGGTACCTAAACCATTACATGCTCCTTCTAACTTTCTTATTGCGTTCATAACGAGAAGATTCGCGACTGCATAACATATGTGCATCTAAGCAAACCGACAGACTTTTCTGAAACCTGCAGATATTTACTGGTTGGAGTGATCCTAATTATATGAGATATTGATATCGCGCGATGTACGCATAGTCGGGCTTAAGTTTGACGTTAATATGCGGGACTTACCAACGAGACAGATCGCTGCTGAAGCTTGAGACCCAGGTCCTCTTTTTCGTCTCCACAGTCGGTCGTATAGAACAGCACGCTCTTCTTAGATCCCCTGAAATCAACCCTCGTTAGTGTCTCCAGCGGACAAGAAGAGACGCGGGTCTTGTGCCTTAGCTCTCTAAGTCCACTTTACGAGACAGGAACGCGAGCTGGAATTCCGCGGTATAATCTGATTAGAACGAGGACCATAATTCGATCGATAATCTGATCGGACATCCTCTCACGACGCTATCGCGACCGACAATACCGCGGTAACGGTGATTTAGAAGAGGTTTCTATATAATAAGCGTGGTGGCGGAAGCACATGGAGATTCGTTATTACTATACATATATGGTTACTGCGTGAACTGTTATGTGTTATTTAAAATGGTAAAGGTTAAAAGGATAAGTATGTAAATTATAACTCTTTATAATAATAATCCTATAATATCACGTTATATGATTCGGATAATCTTGTTTGACTAAAGAACGAGCGTGTGATATGATACATTCAGCAACATTTTTCGCAATGCTTTTTAATTCTCTTAGCATTTTCCTAGCGATCTCGAGACCTAAACTGTCGCGCAGCATTGAAACGCAGTTGATAGGAACGACCGGCGCGCAGGTCGTTTTCGAATTATACTCTTCAATTACAAGCTATAAATCAAAGTACGGTCAACGCCCGTTCTGTCGCAGGCGATTAAACCTCGCAGGTCGGCGTAGCGACGTAGCGTGCATGCTTGTGTGGTATGCACTTATGGTAATCGTACCTAAGCGCCTTCCCATTACGGTTGAAGGGCTGATGTTCGGCGAGCACGGGCGAATCCGTGTAGCACCGGCTCTCGATCATAGCGACAACTACGGCATCGCAGCTCTTCTTAATCTGTCCGTCAGGTAGACATCTGCAAAAAAAAGAGAGTAGCCGTTACGATTGGAATTCGTATGTGAAATGAGATTTCGGTATTTATGACTCGCGATAACACAGTTTATCTGTCAGCGTCCCGCGCATTACTTTTTAATGATAAAATCTTCGCTCGATCTGGAGCTGATCTTTTCTTAACAAAAATCCCGAGAATCATATTAGAGCTTCTTGATCCGTAGCGTTATATATCTTTAACTTAACTTCAAATTAAAATATTGTTAGAGCCAGCATTGGGCAGATACTTCGACGCAAAGTATTTAAATACAAGCTACAACCCATACAGCACAAAATGTTTTTAAAAAATATTTATAAATATTTCTATAAAAATATTGCAAGAAATATTTTTAAATGGTTTTAGGAATATTTTAAAATAGTTAAAAAACATTTTGTGGTAACATTTTTAAGAATATTTTAAGAATCTTTTAAAAATATTTATAAAAATGTTCTTCTTTATCACCCAGGCAATATTTTCTTAAATATTATTTATTATATTTCAAATATTTTTGAAATATTAATTTAAATCTACATATTTATTGTTTTATAATCTCGTTCCAAAATATTTAAAAATATTTGAAATTTATTATTTTTCTCGATTCGTGATTCTATAATATTTTTTCAAATATTTTTGAAATATTATGAAATATTCTTAATTAAAAAAGATGCATGGTAACGCATTTTTCCGTGCTAGTTTGAAACGACGCCGCTAGGCGGCGCATAATGGTAAGACTAACTCGTAAGTAAATTTCAGTTGAGGGCTAATATAAGCAGGTCTCCGGCGAAACAAAAAATCATGACATTCGCAAGATATGTATATTTTTCAAATATCAAGATGTATATTTTTCAGATATTAAAAAAAATCCCTCAAACATGAAACAATTGTTGCTGATTGGGTTAAACATATTTTATTTTATGAAGTAATATATAATTTTATGAAATTGGCTGAAAATGAAACATGTAGTTGATAAGGTCCTGATTAAAAAAAAGGTTACGGAATGAGTTGCGATTGAAACATTGGTTGCGGAATAATTTGCGGAAAAAAATAATTATTATTGATTCGTAATAGTCGACGGTGTAACAGTAACAATCGTGTGAATCGTACACTTTAAGAGCCTATAGTAAAAAAACTGCTCATTTTTTAGCTTTTTGCCCATTAGGTCTTTTGATAAGGACCTACAACCCATACAGCACAAAATATTTTAAAAATATTTTTTAAATATTTATTAGGAAGATTAAAATAATTCACAAAAATATTTTTAGAATGTTTCTATGTCCGCCAGATCATGTCAGAAAAATATTTTTAAAAATATTTTTAAAAAATTGCAAATAAATATATTCAATATTATTTGTAAATTTTTTTAGAAATATTGCTTTAAAAAATAAAATGTTTAAACCAATCAGCAATAATTGTTTCACGTTTGAAAGATTTTTTTAATGTTTGAAAAATATACATCTTTACATCTTTGGAAAATATTATTTTGTATATCAATATCATCGCAGCAGTGTTGGATGAGCCACGTTGTATTGCTGGGAAAGATATGTCTTGCAAATGTCATGATTTTGCTTTACCAGAGGTCTGCTTATATTAGCCCCCAAATGAAATTTACTTATGAGTTAGTCTTACCATTATGCGCCGCCTAGCGGCGTCG